>NC_081555.1:35821449-35967255 GCF_963082655.1 Stomoxys calcitrans
TGGAAGATTTTGAGCTAAAGCTATTTATTATTCCTCTTATTCGTTTTCTACTTTTAATAACTTTACAACGATTATAATCAATTTTTTTTTTTAAATCAACTTATAAATCATTTTGATTTATTGGAAATGGAACTCAAAGTTTATTTTTCCCCGAAAAAGGTGGTGTTTGACAACAATAGGAGGGGAGAAAGTTTGCAAACAAACATTAATCCAAGAAATGTTTGAAGAATTTTGTTTGATTTCATTTGATTTAGGGGATCTTGGGAACAATTGTGTTTGAGTAATGCTTGTTAGGAGCAGCATTACCTGCTAGCTTAAATTCAAAGCAGGAGAAGTTTTAACAAAAAAAAAAAAAGAAAAAAAAAATTTAAAAATTTTAAATGTCCGTCAATTTCTGAACTTGTTTCCCTTACTTAACTTAAGTTGGCTTAATCTACTTTTGCCTCGTGTGGCCTTCAATTGCTGGAGTTTCATAGCCTTTGGCTGAGTATCTGTGTGCATATTTCACCATCTCAAAGGTATTACCTTGAACCAATCCTTTGAACTTATGTGCCATGTGCATGCAAAAGTTTTTCACTTCAAAACTTTCTCCGTGCATTTCATGTGCCAAGAGTTTCAACAGCCAAGATATGCATATATTGCCGAGAAACTACAGACTCTTTCGCAGTACAGTAGGAAACCTAGCAAAAGATTCAGGGGATGTGGAAGTAGCAGCAGCAGTAGCAACTGAGACCTACAAAAGCATTACACTACAATGCAATGCAACATGTGGCAGGTTATTTTACAATGGAGACGTGATGACGGCTACCATAACGCATGTGGTAATAACTTTGCTTATTCTACGCCCCCTTTAAAAGGCGGAGGAGAGGAACAAATCTGTGCCAAACTTATATGCAGCTTCCAACATCATGGATTGGCATCGAATATGCTCGTTATGTATATCGCCTTACTGCTCAACATCCACAACCATGTCGATGTCGATGGCATGAATCCATGAATACTTACTTGTTTGGTAACTCATGCCAAAAACATTGGATATTACAATCCATATCATGGATCTGCTCTACTTTTGTACACTGCCAAAGTTGTTTAAAGTGAGAGTATCACGTTTATAGTTTTTTTTTTGTCGCTGGCTTATGGTTTACTTTGTAAGTCTAAGAGTACGAAACAAGAGAGAGAAAGAGAAAGAAAAACACAAATAAAAAATATACACAATTCGTAGTTTTTTTCAGCATGCACACAAACACACGCATACACAGGGGCCAAAGTAAATTTACATGGCTGTACACAATACAGCAGAGATACATTTTCATAGGATTCCATATAAGTATTGTTTTTGAATGTTCCTCTTTACCCACTTGTTACTATAACTGGGATATTTGTACTCTCTCTCTCCCTCTCTCTCTCAACACTGCTTGGCTCATCTCGGTCTGGCTGTTGCTACAGTAGTATGAGTGTGTATGTGTGTGCGAATATCCGTTTGGTTTAATCCATTTTTATCATATGCTACTATTGAAATGAATAATGACAGCTTGTTCTGAAGTTGGCTGAAGGAATAAAAATTACTTGGCTTAAATAAGCAAAAGGAAGTGCTCAATACATTTTAAAACGATCTCCCAGGAATTAAGCTTATTTCTTACTTTATTTGATACGCTTAATTTAAATATTCTTCGTTTGTTCGAATGCATTACTGTAAGAAAGGAAACAATGATTTCTAAAATAGCAAAAAACTGTGTTCGGCCTAACAGGATTCCCTTTGGGATGCATTAGGTTAGCATGAAAGAGGATGCTGTGAGAATATTGTTCTGATATCTGCTAATGGGAGAAGAGAATATTCCATTTGCTAAGAGCGCAGAATACCTGGGTGTTATGTTGAATATGAAATTGAACTTCAAATCCAATATTTTGGAAAGGGCAAGATAGGCAACTCTTGCCTTTTACATCTGCAATAGAGCCATTGGCAAAAGTTGGGGTTTCAACCGCGCGTCATGCATTGGGTATGTACTGCAGTTGTCAGACCTACAATGCTATATGGTGCTGTGGTCTGGTGGACAGCGCTTCAATAGCGCACCTACTGCTCAATACTTAACCGGATCCAAAGGAAAGCTTGCACCATCTAATGCACTGAATTTAATGCAACACCTAACGCCACCGGACAAAGTGGCGAGTCAAATTGCTGCGACCACTGCCGTGAGGCTTAGGGAGCTTTCTCTTTGGTCATGTGGCGGCAACGGGCACTGTGTTATCCTTGATACAATATCCGATGTTCCAGGCAGTGTGTTTTATACCCTGCCTGAGCCGCCTTTTGAAAAAGAGTACTGCGTCACTATTCCTGATAAAACTGATTGTACTAGGATACCCCTGGCAACAGAAGTTACATAGACTTCTTTACGGATGCTTCGAAACTAGACCCTTTAAAAACTGAGCTGGTCATATCGAAAAGGTTACCCGAAAACTGTAGTGTGTATCAAGCGGCGATCCTTGCAATTAAGGAAGTAGTGGATTGGCCAAGATATAATGTCATAACGACGATTGGCATAAATATTTTCTCAGACTGCCAATAAATCCCTAGCGAACGGCAGCCATTAAATCCCTGAAGAACGTATTTCTGAACCCAAAAACTGCCCTCGAATGTTGCAGATCTCTCAACGAGATGGCTATATTCCAAATTCCCCTGTTCTGTCCTTACACTTTACAGGGAAATTTTAATCTGTGAGTATGCCTCTAGCGACATGTAAGCTAAGTCTTCAGGATCAGGCCCGAAGGGCTTCGAATGATAGATGGTAACAAAGAGGGGCTGTGAGTATTTCAAAATTATGTGGCCTAATCTAGACTTGAATAGGCCTACCTCTTAGTTGTCAACAGAAGTCTTAGTCATTAGTCATTGTGTCCTTCATGACTTACGACTTTTGCAGAAGCTGTGAGGACATCGAAGATGAAGAGACTATTGAACAACTTTTGTTTTGCGCCTTTAGTAAATGGAACATTCTCTAATCCCAAGGAGACAAGTGCCACTTTAGGTAACTTGTTTCTCCTGTTGAAAAGAACTGTTTCTGTCTTGCACGGATTTACGCCTAGACCAGTTTTGGTAGCCCACTTTGCTGTGGCGCAAAGAACTTCCTGAAGTATATCTCTTAGAGTGCTGGGAAACTTTCCCCAAACCGCAATTTACACTTTATTCTTCCAGAGACAATGGCTATTGTTAATGGTCAATGGCTATTTTCCAAAGTAGAGGAGATAGTACACCTCCTTGAGGTGTTCCTCTGCTGACCCATCTTTTTATACCCACAGATCCCAAGCCTGCCTTAATACATCTTTTATTAAGTAGGTTAGGTTGAAAAGAGTGGGCAGATGTTAATCCGCCCCATGCCTCTATGGATATACACCTAAGCCAGTAATGGGCTTGTTGTGCGCTATAAATACAAAAAAAGTCACCTCGAAAAAGATAATCTTTGATAGGAATTCCGTGCTACTTACAAAATCCTTAATTGTTTTCCATGCCACTCCCCTAAGTTGGTTTATGGCTGGTATAGTGTCCCCACCTAAGTGCCGGTATCTTTTAGACCCGAAAGTTGGGAATGACAAAGATAATGCTCCAATGTCTCATTATCTTCCCCGCGTGCCCTAAACATGCTATATTTTACCGCACCGATTTTACAAAAGTGAGCTCGTAGTGCTATGTGTGCCGTTATGACACCAATAGTTATACTGACCTCCTTCTTACTTCCTTTCAGTAATAGCCTCGTCTTCTCATGATCTGGATCCCCCCATAAGATTTTCGCTATCCTACCGACCGTTTCGCTGTTCCACAGGGTTGCATGCGCATTCATCGCCCACGCCCTTAACTCCGACTGCGCCGACCCGAAAGGCTTCGGTTTAATTACGTTTTTTGACAGCAGTCCTCTGGCATTCTCCGCCAAATCATCTGCCCTTTCATTCCTCCTTACTTTGTTATGGCCCGCCACACAAACGATGCTGCTTTTTCCATCCTCAGAGAAGGCGTTAATCTTCTTCTAACACTGCAAGACTGTTCGTGACCCTACCATTCTGGTTGTTATTGCCCTTATGGAAATTTTACTGTCGGTGAAGGCCACCGTAGCGCAGAGGTTAGCATGTCCGCCTATGACGCTGAACGCCTGGGTTCGAATCCTGGCGAGACCATCAGAAAAAATTTTCAACGGTGTTTTTCCCCTCCTAATGCTGGCAACATTTGTGAGGTACTATGCCATGTAAAACTTCTCTCGAAAGAGGTGTCGCACTGCAGCACGCCGTTCGGACTCAGCTATAAAAAGGAGGCCCCTTATCATTGAGCTTAAAACTTGAATCGGACTGCACTCATTGATATGTGAGAAGTTTGCCCCTGTTCCTTAGTGGAATGTTCACGGGCAAAATTTACATTTGCAAAGATGTTAACACTCGACGTCCTCGCGTAAGCACCACACCTTTTCGCGCATTCCGTGATCGCCCGGATCTTCGACTCTAGGAGCGTATGGTAAGGCAGTCTAAAACAGAACTCAGTCCCAAGGTTCTCCATATAGACCCCAGATCCACTCTGTCCCCAAGCTTTGATCTTCCCGAGTAACATGACCTTCCTGATGGCAATACTAGGGTTCCATCAATCCAATACTGTGCCGCTGGCAGTAGTGGCTCGAAATCAACCTCAAGGTTCATCTCAGATATCCGATCGGAAACCTCTTCCCTTCCTTCCAGTTTTCTTATCGTCGCCTCGATTATACCGCGATGGTATGAACTGCTCTCATCCTCAATCCGTTCTCCCATCGCTTTAAGTCTCATAGCCGCAGTGGCTACCTCACACTTAGTCTATATGTCAATGGGTCGGAAATCTAGTATAGTCTCCTGTGCCCTATAGGGCGTGGTCCTCATTGTTCTGCCGATGCCAAGACAACATGTTCTCCGAACTTGTTGATCTCTAGGTTCACTGTTTCTCCATAGCAGTCCACCAAACTACTGAGACGTAAGAAAGTATTGGCCTAATCACGCTCCTGTAGAGCCGGTGGACTATCCTAGGATTCAGGCCCCATTTCGAGCCTACGACCCGTCTACATAGTGTCCAACATCTGTGAGCCTTCTCAGTACGCTCCTGAATGTGACACTTCCAATTCAGTTTTCTGTCCTAGATCACAACTAAGTATTTGACCTTGTCCTCGTCCAATTGAGGAAGCATGGTGCATTAAATAGGCCCATTTTCGTCTTCCTCATGAGACCTCTGGGTCGTATGCCATACGCAAGACCCTTTCGGCTCTTCTGCATAGCTGGTTACCTCACCCCTAAGAAGATTTATAAGATCGTATGCTACGCAGACGGTTTCAAATCACTCCTCAGTCAGCATAGGTCATTTTTGGTGGTCACCCATAGGAGTGGCGATAAAATGCCCCCCGTGGCGTGTCTTGTACCACTTTCTCCCTTAAATTTATGTCATGGGACACACAATTTATCCACCTGTTCCTAAGCATATGGTTTATCCAATCTCTAAGGACCAGGTCCACCCGGTACTGGTCTAAGGATTGGATCAGTGTGTCGGTCCACACATTGTTAAAAGCCCTCTCGGTGTCAATGCATACCGCCAGGGTGTATGTTTTGGCAGTCTCCACCGACCTTCCTTTGACATAGACATGCTGTTTGTATCTGAGCAGTTCGCTGGATGGTATCCAAAATTCGTTCCTTGGTTTTGAGTAAAAAGACGTAAGGTTTATAGGTCTGTAGTCCTTTGGTGTCGCATAACTTGCCTTGCCGGGCTTTGGTATAAATACCACCGTTGCTTCCTGCCCCGCTTATTAGTGTTGGTACTACCCCATGAAATGTGGTGGGAGTTCGCATCGCACCCTATTAGTACCTCGTTTCCTGTCAATTTTGCTTACCTCACCAGCCGTTGCAGATCCGTCGTGGGTGGGGGTGTCGGAGAGTCGAAAGGCAGATAAGGTGATGCTCCACCATCTTCCCGTCTCACCACTGTTGCATTCAACGTTGACAACTCTGGGGAAAATATTGGGTTGCCCAAAAAGTAATTGCGGATTTTTTAAAAGAAAGTAAATGTATTTTTAATAATACTTAAAATGAACTTTAATCAAATATACTTTTTTACACTTTTTTTCTAAAGCAAGCTAAAAGTAACAGCTGATAACTGACAGAAGAAAGAATGAAATTACAGAGTCACAAGCCGTTGAAAAAATTTGTCAACGCCGACTATATGAAAAATCCGCATTTACTTTTTGGGCAACCCAATATATAAAACAAATTTTTATGACAAATAACGCACATCCTCTGCCGATTACCAGTGTTAGCATAGAGTAATTGGTAGTTCATATAGTTCAGTCCAGAAACTTTGTTCCGGGACGTCCATGGTTCCTGAATTAAGGCAATATAAATCTTGTCCTTGCTGATTTTCTCCATCAGAGTGTAGGTGTCTCGCTCCGGTGGAGGTATATCTGGATTACCTCATTCATTTGTCCTCCATTAAATGGGCATCTTGGGAGTAGGTGATGATCTCATCGTCTGCTTCCTGTTCTCTAAACTGGATTAAGTTTCCTGTCACTGCACTGCCTGATATCATCGAATTAGGTTCTTTGCCTATACTAGTCTTCCGAATTTTTATAAAGTTGGTAATGGTTCCATCGTCGGGTCCCTGTTCTTTAGGTGGTATTGAGTTTTCATTCCCTATACTGCCTGATGTTTCAGTACTAGAATCTTTGGTCTATCATAGTCTTCCAAATCTTAAGTGAATGGGCTCCTTGGGAGTAGGTGATGGTACCATCGTCGGCTCCCTGTTCGTTGGATTGCATTGAGACTTCTGTCGCTACACTGCCTAATGTTTCAATATTAGGATCTTTATCTATCCTTGTTTTCCGAATTTTGAAGTCGGTGATGGTTCTGTCGTCAGGTCCATGTTTGTTAGGCTGTGTTGGGTCTCTTTGCTTTTCCACTGTAGCGCGGAGGATAGCTTGTCCGCCTATGACGCTGAACGCCTGAGTTCGAACCCTGGCGAAAACACAATGAAAATTTTCAGCGGTGGTTAACCCCTCCTAGTGCTGGCAACATTTGGGAGGTACTGTACCATATGGTATGGCAGCCATGTACAAATTTCTCCACAAAGAGGTGTCGTACTGCGGCGCGCCATTCGGACTCGGCTATAAACGGGAGATCCCTTATCATTGAGCTTAAAAACTTGAATCGGACAGCACTCATTGATATATGAGAAGTTTGCCCCTGTTCCTTAATGGAATGTTCATGGCAATCTTTGCTTGTCCTAGTCATTCCAATATTGAGAGAGGCGGTAATTGTCTCGTCGTCAGCCCCTTGATCGTAGGCCGGTATTAAGTCATCAGCCACTTTACGGCCTGATGTCTCAAAATGAGGTTTTCTGCCTATTCTAGTTTTCCCAATCTTGAAAATTTGCAGTTTTGGTCCCGTAATGCGCCATGCCGTTTGTCTTAGCCAAACTCGTCACGGAGAATTGATCAATGCTTACCACAGGGAGAGTTCCTTCCTCCTTCTCCTCCCTACGGAAGACCACCCACTTCATTGCGACCTTGGTTTTGCTTGCCCAAGAAATCCAACATGCCTTCCGTCGCAAATTTACTGTTCCATCCCTGGATGAAGACCGTCGCCTTTGTGAGTTGGGGCATTTCCATCTTTCTCACCAGGTTGAGCTTCGAGCCCTCCCAAGGATCGTACATATCTCTGACGAGCTGTTTGTCGTTATCAAAACATTCCGCAGACGCGAAACGCGGCGTAGAGACGTCACCTCCATAGTCACAGCTCATCATTTGTATGGGTGGGCCCTCTACAGAGTGCTAGACAAGTTCGAAAATCAGCTCATTAACCAGATCCTCCACTTGGGACCAATGATCTGGGGAAATCCTACCGGATACACAGCCGATATTGATGACTGCATAAGTCAGCTCATCTCTGTTGTGCTTCCTTGCCACTCTGGCGTAAGAGGGCGGCTACTTACTATTCTCAGCGAGCATCTGCCCCTTCCGCGAAGGCTGTGGCCTCCGTTTGGAAGTCACAGTCCTCCATGAAGACTCGGGGGCCGAGCGCGCTTTCTTCATTGCTATTCCTACTTTTTCTCCCTCCCTACACAGGACACTGTCAGGTGTTTCCATTAAGGGGGGGCTGGCTTGGTCTTCCCACAGTATTTTATTGCGGGGAGCTCTTTTTCTTCTTCAGTGTTTTAACAGTGTTAAGCTCTTCGCTAGATCTGTTAATTTTTTTCGAGCTTCCGCAGAAGTGCTTGCAATGTCAGTTCTATCCCTTACAGCATCCTGCACTATCGCCCGATTGCGATGCCGATACTTACTCCTCTGTCTCCTTCGTCGTGCCCCGGATCGCTTTCTCGGTCTGCTTGTGAGCTTAGCAAAGCCATCGCTCTCTTCTGCCATCATCCCGCTGCCCATGCTCCACATGCATGGTTAGATTGAGACAGATTTCATTCTTTGTAAGACATCTTTGTTATAACCACAAAAAATACGAACTTCTTCATTTAGTTTCCTAGATAACTTTTCGCCATTCATTCGGTGGGAAAAGTTCACTTCACTTTGCATGACTTTGTAATGTCTTTGTTAATTTTGTAGCACAAAAAGTCAGGTATCTTAAACCATGAAGTGTATTACGTTGATTTTGACCTTTATGCTCATGGAGCTGAACAAACATTTGTCAGAGCAGTAATGCGACACCAAAGGCTCAACACTCGCAATTTCGCACAATGAACAAACAAAGGGCATGCACATAGACCCACTCCCATACACACACATGGGTACATAAATAAATTTCATATTCCCGTATACTTGGCTTTTGTGAAGGGGCTTTTCTTTCAAGCTTAGCTCAGCCTTGATGTTTCCACACACTGGCATCAACATAAGCATGGCATGGTGTTGTATGAGTGAGTGCGCCAGTATGTGTGTTGGGTGTGTTAAATATTGATTCAGATTTTTTTATTTTAACATAAAAATTCGTTCTATGTTTATTTCTGCTTACTTAGTTCAACACCATCACCATGACCAACACCACAAAATAAACTCTGCTGTGTTGGGAGAGAGAGAGAGAGAGAGAGGGGAGACAGCCTTTTCACATTTTCTCTTTGGTTTGTTTGCTTGTTTGTCAGTGCAAAGTTTGTTTGTTCATGTCAAAGAGCGTGCAACTTTATAAGGAATAAAAAAACAAGTATCGAAATTCTCACCCACACTAATGTGTTGTGGTTGTGTACAATGACAAATATCAGGGTGTGAGAGAAATGTTGTTCCCTTGTTTGTTACATGCGGTCACTGTTCAAGGGAATGTTATGTCATTGGTGTGTGCGTTTCCTCTTGGCTGAACATTAAAGTTTTTTTTTTTTTCAAAAGTTTTTATGTTTTTTTTCGGGGAAATGTTGAAAACGCGAAATCGATTGGTTGGTGTCATAAAAACCAACGTGGAATCGAGAGGAAAGAAGAGAATATATTGACACCTCAGGAAGATGGGAAGATATGAGCTGCAGTGTACAATGATCGACAGCTTCTATGAATTATTTACCATTTAACATGAGACATTTGGAAGGTTATTCGCAACACCAAGAGTAAATAACAAGCCTCAGGCTGAAATTTGGTAGCATTTGTGATGAGGTGGTAAAATAATTGGAAATAATTCGATAAGTTTGTTTCTTTGATGTAATCTTAGTTTAAGTTTTCTTTGAATACGCCTGCAATTTTTAATGAAATATATGTTGACAAATTTAACCTAGAGTCATATGGATGATTAAAATTACAAATATAAATATTTTGTCTATTTTCAGGTAACAGGCAAAATTTCGAACTTTAAAGTAATAAAATTGTAAGTATTTAAATACTTTCTAATGTCGAGTATAGCGATTTAACAGAATCTAGGATTAAATGTTCGGCTAGGGCCGAATTTTGGGATTCCACAACCGTGGTTTCTGACTATAGACCGATTTGATCCG
Organism: Stomoxys calcitrans; assembly: GCF_963082655.1. Lineage (NCBI taxonomy): Eukaryota > Metazoa > Arthropoda > Insecta > Diptera > Muscidae > Stomoxys > Stomoxys calcitrans. The sequence goes on from NC_081555.1 coordinate 35,831,405, forward strand.
TACATGGCACAGTTGTTGGAAGTCATAACAGAACACCGCATGCAAAATTTGAGCCAAATCGAATAACCATTGCGGCTTGTAGGGGCTCAAGAAGTCAAACTTTTTTATGTCGCTTGTAGAGATTTAACCGATAACAGAATCTAGGTTTCAATGGTAAGTTCAGCCATGCCGAATCTTGGAAACCCATCACTAACCCATCGGCTAAAATATGGGAGCTATATTTGAATATAGACCGATTTGGACCGTACATGGTACAGTTGTTGGAAATCATAACAGAACACCGCTATATATCCAAAAAAAGGGAGCTATATTTGATTATAGACCGATTTGGACCGTACATGGTACAGTTGTTGGAAGTCATATCAGAACATCGCATGCAAAATGCCAGCCAAATCGGATAAACATCGCGGCTTGTAAGGGCTCAAGAAGTCCAATCGAGAGATCGGTTTGTATGGGAGCTATGTATGTTCTTGACCGATTTGGACCGTACTTGGAACAGTGGTTGGAAGTTATATCGGAACACTATTTGCAAAATTTCAGCCATATCGAAGAAAAATTGTGGTTTATATGGGAGCTATATCAGGTTATAGACCGATTTGAACTGTACTTGGCACAGTTGTTGGAAGTCATAACCGAACACTACATGCAAAATTTCAGCCAAATCGGAAAAAATTGCATCTTACAGAGTCTTTAGAAATCAAATCGAGAGATCGGTTTATATGGGAGCTATATTCAAATCTGAACCAATATGGCCTTTTCGCAATTCCCAACGATCAATTTTAAGTATCTGTGCAAAATTTCAAGTGGCTAGCTTTACGCGTTCGACCGCTATCGTGATTTCGACAGACGGACGGTCAAGGCTAGATCGATTCAGGATGTCGAGGCAATCACCTCGAAATATAGATCTAGGACCACATCTTATATATAAAAATCAATTTGTGTTTGATTGTTTGTGTGTTCTTTATAGACTCAGAAACGGCTGAACCGATTTTCTTGAAATTTTCACAGATGGTGCATAATGATCCCGTGGCGAAAATAGGGTACTACATTTTTTGATATCTGAGGGGGGGGGGGGGGGGGCGGACCCTCCCCCTTACCCTAATTTTCAGAAACGCCAGATCTAGGAGATGGGTGGTGCGATTTAAGCGACATTTTGTGTGCTCTCATATAGTACCCAAAAAATAAAAATTTTTGTATCCAAATTTCGGATGGGGTAACTAGGGGGGCCGCCCCACCCTAAATCCTACCAAACATAAATTTAGACCAATCACGACAATATGGGACTCAAATGAAAGGAATTTGGGATAAGAAAACGTATCTGATATCCAAATGTCGGACCAAGTGTTAGGGGGACCACCCCAAGCCCCAAAACACCCCTAAGTTGGACATATTTACTGACCATGGCAATATGGGACTCAAATGATAGATATATGCGAGTAAAATACGAATCTAATATCCAAATGAGGGACCACGTTTATGGGTGTCCATCCCTTCCCCAAAACACCCCCCAAACAGGACTTATTTACTGACCATAGAAATATGGGGCTTAAATGAAAGGTTTTTAAGTGTAGAATTAGAACCTGATATCCGAATATGGGACCAAATGTTTGGGGGTCGACTCTCCCTAAAAACCTCCCCCAAAGGGGGCACATTTACGACCATAGCAATATGGGGCTCAAATGAAAGGTCTTTGGGAGTAAAGCACAAATCTGATATCAATATTCGTGAAAAATGTCTATGGGGCCACCTCACCCCCACAACACCACCCAAATAGTAAGTATTTGCTGACTTTTGCAATATGAGGCTCAAATAAGAGGGTTTTTAGAGTGGAACACGAATCCGATATATATTTTCAAGGCCAACTCACTGAGTGGCCGCCCATCCCCCAAAACACCCCCTAGCCGGTCGTGTTTGCCAACTATGGAAATACTGGGCTCAAATTAAAGGTATGTGGGAGTAGACCACATATCTGATATCAACATTAGGGGCCAACTGTCTATCGGACGTCCCACCACCACAACAACCCCCAAATAGGACATATTTGCTCATCAAGACAATTTGGGTCTTAAAGAGAGTGGAACTAAATATTCATAGTTTTTGGGGCCAATACCCCAAACCGGACATATTTGCTGACTTTTGCAATAAAGAGTTTAAATGAGATTAGAAGACGAATTTGATATCCGGTTTTGAGGCTAATGGCAATATGGGGTTCAAATAAATGATGAATAGTAATATGAGAATAGAGCACGTTGCTGATATCTTTTCCGGGCTTAGTGTTTGGGAGACCACCCCAATCCCCAAAACACCCCTAAATCGGGCATATTAACCGACCATGTCAATATGGAGCTTAAATGAAAGGTATTGGGGGTAGAGCAAGAATTGATACCCATTATCGGGACCAATTTGCTGGGGGTCTACCCCTTTCCCAAAATACCCCACAAACACCAATTTTTTGCTGACCATCGCAACATGGGGGTCAAAAAATCGTATTTGGGAATAGAATACGAATCTCATATCCAAATGTAGGACCATGTATTTTAGGCACCACCCCTTCCCCAAAACACCCCCCATAAGTTAAACATTTTTCGCCCATGCCAATATGTCCCTCAAATGATATTTGAGAATAGAAAACGAAGTTGATAACCTATTTTGGGGCCATGTGTTTGGGGGACGCTTCATCGTGTAAAATCCCTTAAACCAATGGCAATATGGGGTTTAAACAAATGGTATTTGAGAGAAGATCCGATATCATGAGAATATCGGGCGGAAATAAAGTAATTTAAGAATGGAGTACACCTTACCTCCAAACTTAAATTCATTGACCAGCAAAGATCATATGGGATTAAGACTGTTAGTCAAGCGATATACTATTTTCGAAGCATGGTATTTTACTAAAAGCTTTTTAATTGTCGAAAATAAATATTCCAAGGAAAATTTTGTTCCATATAAAGTAAAAGATGGCGCAGCGGAGCGGGCCCGGGTCAGCTAGTAAAGTATATTTATTCTTGATCGTGCCGAAATTCTGATTCGAACTAGCCATTTCAGTCCGTCTGTCGAAATCACGATAAAGGTCGAACGCGTAATGCTAGACGCTTGAAATTTTGCGTAGATGCTTAATATCGATGTAGGTCAATGGGGGATTTGCAAATGGGCTACATTTGCAATCCCCATTGCAATCCCATATAAACCGATCACCTGATTTGACTTCTTGAGCCCTTGGAATCTGCAAGTTTTATCCTATTTGGCTGAAATTTAGCATATAGTGTTTTGTTATAACTTCTTACCCCTGTGCCAAGTGCGGTTAAAACCGATCTACAACCTTATATATGTCCCATATAAACCGATCTTCCGATTTGACTTCTTGAGCCGCTGGAAACCAAAATTTTTTCGGATTTGGCTGAAATTTTGCATGTACTGTTATTTGCACAAAACTTCTCAGCAGCGATTTAAAGCAGCTATCTATTAGTGGGCCTTTTAAACTCACTATAAAAATTTTCAGCAAAATCGGGTAATAAATGCGCCTGTTGTAGGCTTAAGACCCTTAATCGCCAGATCAGTTTATATGACACTTATATCCAAATATAGTCCGATGTGGCCCGTTCATAAACTTTACCTGCGTATAGAAGAAATACGAGTCTGTGCAACTCATGTCTAAATTTCTAAAGACTGTAACGTGATTACAACTGGCGGACACACGGATTGACAGACACTCGGACATCGTTAAAACGTCTTAGAATTTAACGACGATTTGAAATGTATAAACTTTGTAGGGTCAAAAACGGATATTTCGATGTGTTGCAAACGGAATGACTAAATGAATATACCACCCATCCTATGGTGGTAAGTATAATAACTGATGTTCGTTTAATTCGATTGATTCGTTGTATGGCATTGTTAGAGAGCATCAGCTTTCATAAATGACCAGCAGTGCGTATGAGTGTTGAGATATTGAGAAATATACAAATTTAGTGCTCATACGCACCAATGGCCAAACTATTCCTTCAGTAATACATAACGTTTGGCATTAAATTTTACATCATTCATTCAAACAAATAAAAGGAAAATAAAATAAAGCAAGTAAAAGTGTGCTAAGTTCGGTCGGGCCGAATTTTATATACCCTCCACCATGGGTTGCACTGTCAAGTTGTTTGCCCGATTTGTAGCCAAACAAGGGATAATGGATACGAATTGCTATGCTATTGGAGCTATAGCAGTTTATAAACCGATTGCAGCCATACTTACTTTGGCTGTTGGAGACTAAAATAAAGGCCATTGTGCAAAATTTCAGTAAAATGGGATAGTAATTGCGCACTCTATAGGGAGATCGGTTTATATGGGAGCTATATCAGGTAATAAACCAGTTGTTGGAAGTTGAAACAAAACGCTTCGTGCAAAATTTTAGTCAAATCGGAAAATAATAGCACCCTCTAGCGGCTCAAGAAGTCAAGATCCGAGATTAGTTTACATGGGAGTTATATCATGTCACTACCCGATTTGGACCATACGTTGCACAGTTATTGGAAGTCGTAGCAAAACACTTAACGCAAAAGTTCAGCCAAATCGGGTAATTATTGCGCCCTCTTACGGCTGAAGAAGTCAAGATCCGAGATCGGTTTATATGGGAGGTATACAAGGTAATGAAACAATTTGGACCATACGTTGCACAGTTATTGGAAGTCGTAGCAAAACACTTAACGCAAAAGTTCAGCCAAATCGGGTAATTATTGCGCCCTCTAGCGGCTGAAGAAGTCAAGATCCGAGATCGGTTTATATGGGAGCTATACAAGGTAATGAACCGATTTAGACCATACTTTGCACAGTTATTGGAAGTCGTAGCAAAACACTTAATACCAAAGTTCAGCCAAATCGGGTAATTATTGCGCCCTCTAGCGGCTGAAGAAGTCTAGATCCGCGATCGATTTATATGGGAGTTATATCAGGTCATTACCCGATTTGGACCATACTTTGCACAGTTATTGGAAGTCGTAGCAAAACACTTAATACAAAAGTTCAGCCAAACCGGGTAATTATTGCGCCCTCTAGCGGCTGAAGAAATCAAGATGCGAGATCGGTTTATATGGGAGCTATATAAGGGAGTGAACCGACTTGGACTATACAAATCTTATATAACTTTCAGGCAGACGTATATATGTCCGTTTAACTGAGTGTAAACAAATTTATTGTAAATCAAAGTCTGTAAAGTTTTTAAAGGAATTTAACACAATTTCACCACACACAGCAATAAATTCACCAGACGTCTTTCATTTATGCTTTGTGGTGTTACATCTTTTGTTACATCATTAGAAGCATGCATGGGGCATCACAAAAATTTCACTGTACTTTTATCCCTTAGACACCATTTGATTCCATAACCACACCCTTGGTACAGCTGTTCCACTGATTATTTCATATGGAGTTCAATGTACAGTGGTACAAATGTTCCAAGGCACAGTGTCGCCAAATTGAAAAAATCTTGGAAATAATTCTAGAACTTTTGAATGGATAGAGATATGTGGATGAAACTTAACATAGTCAGTGTTGAAGTGTTTTCCAATAAGCATGCAAATTAAGGGAGGACACCGTAGCGCAGAGCATGTCCGCCTATGACGCTGAACGCCTGGGTTCGAATCCTGGTGAGACCATCAGAAAAAATTTTCAGCTGTGGTTTTCCCCTCCTAATGCAGGCAACATTTGTGAGGTACTATGCCATGTAAAACTTCTCTCCAAAGAGGTGTCGCACTGCGGTACGCCGTTCGGACTCGGCTATAAAAAGGAGGCCCCTTGTCATTCAGCTAAAACTTGAATTGGGCTGCACTCATTGATATGTGAAAAGTTTGCCTGTGTTCCTTAGTGGAATTTTCATGGGCAAAATTTTTATTTTTTTTTTTTTGTGTCATTCTTTACTTGCCATTAAATCTTGTATTTCAATTTTTAGAATGCCTTGGCAATGCACACGTTTTCCCAATACTAACACAGTAATATATACCAAGTTGTTAATATTGTAAAGGTTAATACAATTACAGGCGTATAACTATAGCAATATCAAACATTTGCTTTGCCATAACCTCCATGTAATGTTAGAGAGCAAATACGAATAAAATTCCGAAATAAACAAATAAATTCCTATTTGTTATGCTAATTATTTCAATGTATTACATTGGATAAACAAATAAATTATTGACGCACATTTACATGAATGCCTGTTCTTAATGTGTAGGAGTACATATATGTGGGGAGTATGATAATAATAATGATTTATTAGGAATAATAACAAAAATTATGATACAGTAGAAAAAATTAACTATAAGCCTTAACTCTTTGAGAAACCAACAACTAAGGATAGACAAAGGAAAGTTTCGCACTGCCTTACTTACTTTACTTTAATTGGCTATGACAGATCATTTGTTCGCCTAGACGTAGAATAGCGTTTCAAGCGCCCCCTTCTTCTGTGCTCATTCTTAAATCTCTTACACCAAGTATTCGAGGTGTCTCCCATCACTTGATCTTTCCATCGGGCTTTTGGTCTTCCCGGTTTGAGTGAACCACCGTCTTTGCCTTCAAAAGACTTCTATGCTGGAGCTTCTTCATCCATACTGATAACATGACCTAGCCAACGAAGCCGTTGTATTTTTATATGAGTAAATATGCTATCGTCATCATAAAGCTCATACAGCTCGTGGTTCATACGTCGCCTATATTCTCCATTAACGCAAACTGGTCCGTATATTTTACGCAGAATCTTTCTCTAAAATACTCCAAGTACTGCCTCATCTGTTTTCACAAGTACCCATGCCGCAGAACCATATAACAATACTTGTATTGGGTTGCCCAAAAAGTAATTGCGGATTTTTTAAAAGAAAGTAAATGCATTTTTAATAAAACTTTGAATGAACTTTAATCAAATATATTTTTTTACACTTTTTTCCTAAAGCAAGCTAAAAGTAACGGCTGATAACTGACAGAAGAAAGCTGTGAAAAAATTTGTCAACGCCGACTATATGAAAAATCCGCAATTACTTTTTGGGCAACCCAATAGTATCAGAGCCTTTTTATATCTTCGTCTGTCGAGAGGTGACCTTGTTTTTATACTGGATACTTAATCCAAAATAGCATCTGTTTGTCAGTATTATTTTTCGTTTTATCTCAAAACTGGTGTCATTCGTTTCGGTTACGATAAAGTTGCTGAGTGTCACGACGTTGTGGTTCCCAACTTTCTCCATTTTCTATATCTTCTCGGTTGTACAAGGCTTGTTGGGAGTTGAAACCATCCATTTCGTCTTATCTCCTTTTACTGCCAGATCCATTTTCACTGACTCTCTTTCGATTCTTTCAAAGGCTGCAGTTACTACTTCCGGTTACTACTGCCTGACCATAACACAGTCCTGCAGGCGGAGATCCGGGGGATCACGGAATGCTTGAAGTGGTATGGTGCTAACGCGAGGACGTCGAGTCTGAACATCTTTACCATTAGTAAAACTGCCATAAGGGCAATAACAACCAGGACGGTAAGGTCACGAACAGTCTTGCAGTGTAAGAAGGAGATTAACGCCTTCTCAGAGGATAGGAAAATCCGCATCGTTTGGGTGCCGTACCATAACGGAGTAAGGGGAAATGAAAGGTTAGAAGATTTGGCGGTGAAGGCCAGAGGACTGATGATGAATCTCTAATGATGGTATAGAATGTTTACCTCCTAGTCAGAATGAGGTCCAAGTACCAGTGCCTTGACTGAAGAACAATAAGGCAGCAGGAGCCGATGGGTTGCCTGCTGAAATATTTAAGCCCGGGGGCAACACACTGATAAGGCGTATGAATCAGCTTGTCTGCGCGATCTGGATAGAAGATCGCATATCCGTTCTGGAACGGACCTCCGACTTTGGCTCAATATTCCAAGTTCGATCACGGCCTCATATACACTTGGTCCGGGGTATTTAGGGGTGCGTCACAGCGACTTGGCCCTGAAAAAAGGCCGATTCGAGCTCAACTCTAAAAAGTGTATGAAGGAGTTGAACGTCTTGTTGTTGTTATAGCAGTGTGTTGTACACTGAGGCGGCAGCTCTTGTCGATGAAGGACTCCATCGGGTCAATCCGGTACGAACAACCGGCTGCCATAGGATTGAGTACTGAATGAGTATGGCGAAATCCGCATCGTTTGGAATTTGGGACATAACAGAGTAAGGGGACATGAAACGGCAGACGATTTGGCGGTGAAGGCCAGAGGACTGCCGTCAATATACTTGGCTAAGTCGAAGCCTTTCGGTTCGCCGCTGCCCGACTTAAGGGCGAATACGCATGTAACCCTGTAGAACAGTGAAATGGTCCATAGGACCGCAAAATTCCTATGGGGAAATCCAGATCGTGAGAAGACGAGGCTATTACTGAAAGGGAGTAGAAACGAGGTCAGTATAGCTATTGGTATCTTAAGGGGACACATAGGACTACGAGCTCACTTGTGTAAAATCGGTGCGGCTAGTGATAACATGTGAAGGGCATGCGGGTAAGATGGTGAGACGTTGGAGAATTTTTTTTGTCGTTGCCCGGCTTTCGCGTCTAACAGATACCGGCACTTAGCACACAATACCAGACATGAATCAACTTGGGGGCGTGGCAGGGAAAACAATTAAGGATGTTGTAAGTAGCACGGAATTCATAACTTTCCTTTTAGAGGTTGCTTTTTAGCTTTTAGAGCGCACAACAACCCGATTACAGGCTTAGGTGTATGTTTATGGTGGCATGGGGCAGATCTGCTCCATCTTTTCAACCTAACCTTACCTAACCTAACGCGTATAGCTACGCATTTGAAATTTTGAGTGGAAACTTTTAATTGATGTAGGTCATTGGGGATTGCAAATGGGCCATATAGGTTTAGATTTGGATATAGCCTCCATATAAACCATTAGCCGAATTTTACTTCTTAAGCCTCACAAGCAGCAGCCGATTTGGCTGAAATTTTAAATAAGGACTTGTGTTATGAATTCCAACATACCTGCCATGTATGTTCCGAATCGGCCTTTACAGAGAAATAGCCCCATATAAACCGATCCCCGAATTTAACTTCTTGAGCACTTAGAAGCCTCAATTTTCATACGATTTGGCTGAAATTTGAAACAAAGACTTGTGTTATGACTTCCAACATCCATGCTAAATATGATCCGAATCGGTTTATAAACAGCTATAGCCCCTATATAAACCGATACCCGGATTTTACTTCCTCAGCCCTTAGAAGCCTTTATTTTCATTCGATTTGGCTGAAATTTGAAACAAAGACTTGTGTTATGACTTCCAACATCCATGCTAAATATGATCCGAATTGGTTTATAAACAGATATAGCCCACATATAAACCGATCCACGGATTTGACTTCCTGAGCCCTTAGAAGCCACAATCTTCATCCGATGTGGCTGAAATTTGAAACAAAGACTTGTGTTACGATTTTCAACATCAACGTCAAGTATGGTCCGAAATGGTTTTTATACAGATATAGCCCCCATATAAACGGATCCCCGGATTTAACTTCCTCAGCCCTTATAAGCCTCAATTTTCATCCGATTTGGCTGAAATTTGAAACAATGACTTGTGTTATGACTTCCAACATCCATGTTAAATATGATCCGAATCGGTTTATAAACAGATATAGCCCCTATAAAAACCGATCCCTGGATTTGACTTCCTCAGCCCTTAGAATCCTTAATTTTCATCCGATTTGGCTGAAATTTGAAACAAAGACTTGAGTCGTGATTTTCAACATCAACTTTAAGTATGGTTCGAAATGGTCTATATACAGATATAGCCCCCATATAAACGGATACCCGGATTTAACTTCCTCAGCCCTTAGAAGCCCCAATTTTCATCCGATTTGGCTGAAATTTGAAACAATGACTTGTGTTATGACTTCCAACATCCATGTTAAATATGATCCGAATCGGTTTATAAACAGATATAGCCCCTATAAAAACCGATCCCTGGATTTGACTTCCTCAGCCCTTAGAATCCTTAATTTTCATCCGATTTGGCTGAAATTTGAAACAAAGACTTGTGTTATGACTTCCAACACACATGCCATGTATGATCCAAATCGGCCTTTAAACAGAAATAGCCCCCATATAAACTGATCTCCGGATTTGATTTCTTGAGCCCTTAGAATCCTTAATTTTCATTCTATTTGGCTGAAATTTGAAACAAAGACTTGAGTCATGACTGCCAACATCCGTGCTAAATATGATCCGAATCGGTCTTTAAACAGGTGTAGCCCCCATATAAACCGATCTCCGGATTTGACTTCTTGAGCCCTTGGAAGCCTCAAATTTCATCCGATTTGACTGAAATTTGAAACAAAGACTTGAGTCATGACTTTCAACATCAACGTCAGGTATGGTCCGAAATGGTCTTTATACAGATATAGCCCCCATATAAACCGATCTCCGGATTTGACTTCTTGAGCCCCTAGAAGCCTAAATTCTCATCCCATTTGGCTGAAATTTTAAACAAAGGCTTGTGCTATAACTTCCGTCAACCATGCCTAGAATGATCCGAATCGGTCTATAAACAGATATAGCCCCCATACAAACCGATCCCCGGATTTGACTTCTTCAGGCCTTAGAAGCCAAAATTTTCGCCTGATTTGGCTGAAATTTGACCCAAAACCCTATCCTGAGACTTACAGCATCAGTGCCAAGTTTTATCCAAATCGGCCCCTTAAGTACCGATATAGATGGTAGATAGGTGACCACCTTGGCGCAGAGGTTAGCATGTCCGCTTATATCCCTGAACACCTGGCTTCACATTTAGGCATGAACATCGTAAAAATTTTCAGCGGTGGTTATCCTTTTACTAATGCTGGCTACATTTGTGATGTATCCTGCCACGTTAAAACTTCTCTATCAAGTGGTGTCGCTATGCGGCACTTCGTTTGGACTCAGCATAAAGGGGAGGATCCTTATCATTGAGCTTAAACTTTAATCGGGCTGCACTCATTGATATTAAAGAAGTATCCCCTTTTTCCAAATGTAATGTTCCCTGTTCTTAAATGGAATGTCTCGATATGACTTCATGAGACCAAAATAATCCAAATACAAACTCTGTTAATAAGGGTAAATTTTAGCGAAATTCATGCTGGTGGGTACCCAAAATGCGGCCCGGCCGAACTTGTCATGCTTTTACTTGTTATACCCTGGAAACCACCGTAGCGCAGAGGTTAGCATGTCCGCCTATGACGCTGAACGCATGGGTTCGAATTCTGGCGAGACCATCAGAAAAAATTTTCCTCGGTGGTTTTCCTCTCCTAATGCTGGCATCGTTTGTGTGGTACTATGCCATGTAAAACTTTTCTCCAAAGAGGTGTCACACTGCGGCACGCCGTTCGGACTCGGCTATAAAAAGGAGGCTCCTTATTATTGAGCTTAAACTTGAATCGGACTGCACTCATTGATATGTGAGAAGTTTGTCCCTGTTCCTTAGTGGAATGGGCAAAATTTGCATTTTGCATTTTTACCCTTCACCATAGAATGGGGGTATACTAATTTCCGTCATTCTGTTTGTAATTCCTCGAAATATTCGTCTAAGACCCCATAAAGTGCATATAATCGTGATCGACATGACATTATAAGTCAATCTAGCCATGTCCTTCTGTCCGTCCGTCCGTCTGTCTGTTGAAAGCACGCTAACTTTCGAAGGAATAAAGCTAGCCGCTTGAAATTTTGCACAAATACTTCTTTTTTGCGTAGGTCGGTTGGGAATGTAAATAGGCCATATTGGTCCATGTTTTGATATAGCTGCCATATAAGCCGATCTGGGATCCTGACTTCTTGAGCCTCTAGAGGGCGCAATTCTCATCCGATTTGGCTGTAATTTTGCACGTGGTGGTTTGGTATTGCCTCCAATAACTGTTCTGAGTTTGGTTTAAATTCGTTCAGAACCTGCTATAGCTGCCATATAAACCGATCTTGGATCTTGACTTCTTGAGCTGCTAGAGGGCGCAATTCTCATCCGATTTAGCTGAAATTTTGCACATGGTGTTTTGGTATCATGTCCAACAACTGTGCCAAGTATGGTTCAATTTGGTTTATAACCTGATATAGCTGCCATATAAACGGATCTGGGATCTTGACATCTTGAGCCTCTAGAGGGCGCAATTCTCATCCGATTTGGCTGATATTTTGCATGTGGTAGTTTGGTGTTGCCTCCAATAACTGTGCTAAGTGTGGTTAAAGTTCTTTCAGAACCTGCTATAGCTGCCATATAAACCGATCTTGGATTTTGGTTTCTTGAGCCGCTAGAGGGCGCAATTCTCATCCGATTTGGCAGAAATTTTGCATGACGTGTTTTGTTAGGACTTCCAACAACTGTACTAAGTATGGTTCAAATCGGTATAGAAACTGATATAGCTGTCATTTAAACGGATCTGGGATCTTGACTTCTTGAGCCTCTAGAGGGCGTAATTATTATCCGATTTGGCTGACATTTTGTACATCGTTTTTTCCCATGATACGTGTCAAATATAGTCTAAATCGGTCTGTAGCCTTAAACAGCATCGGTCTATAGCCTGAAACAGCACAACAGAGATACCGGGAAAAAAACTCGACAAATTTGATCCATGGTGGAGGGTATATAAGATTCGACCCGTCTGAACTTGGCACGCTTCTGCTTGTTAGATATGCACTGGATGAACACATCACTGACATTTACATCATGCCTTCTAATGTTAGTTTCCGTTTGTTTGCATGGTGCATAAAATATAGTAAATGTTACATCTGCCAATTTGTGTGGATCACATGGCACTAAAAGTGTGGCAAATGTCAGGCCTCCTAGTGTTGCTCAAGTGTCTGTTGCCAGAGAAGCCATCATATTGCAATTTATGACAGTGAATGTCTAAGTGACCCCTTCCCCCCACCCTATGGCCAAGGGAAGGGAAAAAACTAAAGTGTTGATGGAGGAGAAACAAATGGTGACATAAATGTTTAAATGTTGACAGCATTTATGGACGATTAGAGTATGAGTGTACGAGTGTGTGTGATTGTATCTTAGGTATGTGTGGGTGGCAGTGTGCTGGCATGCTCTTCTCATTTCCAGATGTATGCATGTGTGGGTGAATGAAAGCCCATGGACAAGCTTAAATAAATGCGACAGAAAATATCACTTTGTATATTAACATTTAGTTGGGTCAGAGGCGGAGTAAGGGGGAAAGTTAGGGATGGTGAATGGGGAGGCCTTTTGAAAACAGTAGGAGACTACTAAATCATGTTCAAAGCAGCCATTTCTTACAATAGTCAGTGATTTCTTTGATATGAAAGATTTTTCTCCTCTATTTGCTAAAAATGGTATTATTTTCAGGTTACCCAAGGCCCAGAAACCGTAGGCCTTAGCAATTTATCCCATTGTGACTGCAAGTGTTTGCGTTGGTGGTGGTTTTCTTTCTCCCTCGATATATACTACACACCATTAGCCTCATTTATGTCATTGCTAGCTATCGTGGTTGCACTCTGTATGCATGTCCATTTTTTTTTTCTTTTTTTTTTTCGTTGGGGGCTAAAAGGCAAGTGCGGCCCCTTTGCTTGATGTCTTGTGGTGGGGTTTTCCTTGCTATTGATTTCCCATTTGTTATTTGGTTGATGCAACAAATGTTGGTGCTTAATGCCCTAAAGCACTCAATGACAATTGTTTTCATGTCGCTTTCAATTTTACGTCAATGTTTGATGTGTATGCGATAAGGGACCATTGCCACTCACTTTTGAGTGATTCCTTTTAAGCCCGATAGTATTATAAATATTTGTTTCTCTTTTAACACTTTATAACAATTGTATTACAATCGTGGATAAACTGAAGAAAAAAAAAAGTTATTGCAATGAAAGAAAAATAGTCCAACAGCATTTTGTAGAGTTATTTGTGGCCATAATAACGATAACTTTAGGTGATGTGTTGGGTGTTTGATATATTAAAAGAGTGAATGAGACCTTGTCATATTGAAACATGTCGATAAGAAGTCATGTGTAAACGATAATTACAGGGAAAGTCGTTTCTTGCAACGGGGGAGTCGTTAATTTCTTCGGGGGAGTGATTTTGTATAGAAAACTGAACTGGAAGTGTAACACCCAGCCACTAATTTGCGCCATACTTAGCACAATTGTTGCAAGTCATAACAAAACACTCCATACGGGTAGTGATTTTGTATAGAAAACTGAACTGGAAGTGTAACACCCAGCGGCGTACTTTGAAGTAGAGATGTGCCCGTGAGAGATTTTTCGTTCACGCTTACGTGAAATACTTCTCTCATATCAATGAGTGCAGTCCGATTAAAGTTTAAGCTCAATGATAAGGGGATACCGTTTTTAAGTCGAGTCCAAACGCCGTGCCGCATAGCGACACCACTTTATGAAGTTTTTATATAGCAGGATACCTCACAAATGTAGCCAGCATTAGTAAGAAGAGAACCTCCGCTAAAAAATTTTATTGATGTTCTCGCCGTGATTCGATCCCGGGCGTTCGGCGTCATAGGTGGATATGTTAACCTCTACGCTGCGGTGGCTACCATTGCCTACTCCATACTAAAGCAAAACCATTGAGCAAATCACGACTTTTGTGACACTTACGACTCACGTTACACTCACGACTCACATTACACTCACGACTCACGTTATACTCACGACTCACGTTACACTCACGACTCACGTTATACTCACGACTCACGTTACACTCACGACTCACATTACACTCACGACTCACGTTATACTCACGACTCACGTTACACTCACGACTCACGTTACCCTTACGACTCACGTTACCCTCACGACTCACGTTACACTCACGACTCACGTTACACTTACGACTTACGTTACACTCACGACTCACGTTACACTCACGACTCACGTTACACTTACGACTTATGTTACACTCACGACTCACGTTACACTCACGACTCACGTTACGTCTACTACTACTCCCGACTCACGAGAAAATCCTGTCTTTAAAAACTCAAAGACATTATTGATTGGTCGAAGGCCCGAAAAAAGAGTCTAAACCCGAGGATACTCCGTTGGTTCTTCACCATCGTTATTAGCCACTGAGAATGTCAATAAAAAGATTGGATCAAGTCATACCATCGGTAGATAATCGAGATAGGAGACCTGGATAGATTGGAGGAGGTTTATGACCGGATAACTGAAACGACACTAGGGGTTGAGAGCGAGGCAGGTCTGGGCGCCATCAATGAGTACCCAATAACTCAGGTTAGTTCCAGTCTTCCTAAGCACAACACGGTCTTGCAGGGGAAAATTCCTGCGATCATTGAATGCGTAGCGTGGTAGGGTCTTAATGTTGAGGACGTAGAGTGTATATTTTTTTTGACGGATACCACTTTGCCCATGGGCGTTCAATATCGGTTATTTTTGATTGGCAGTTATCGCAGTGATAACTACCGAACCAATAGTTCCCCAACTTATTTATTAGTTGGCAAACGTGGATGATTTTATTATACCCCCCACCATTGGATGGGGGTATACTAATTTCGTCATTCTGTTTGTACCTCCTCGAAATATTCGTCTGAGACCCCATAAAGTAAATATAATCTTGATCGTCCTGACATTTTCAGTCGAACTAGCCATGTCCGTCCGTCTATCCGTCCGTCTGTCTGTCTGTCGAAGGCACGCTAACTTTCGAAGGAGTAAAGCTAGCCGCTTAAAATTTTGTACAAATACTTTTTATTAGAGTAGGTGGGTTGGGATTGTAAATGGGCTATATCGGTCCACGTTTTGATATAGCTGCCATATAAATCGATCTGGGATCTTGACTTCTTGAGCCGCAAGAGGGCGAAATTCTTATCTGATTTTGCTGAAATTTTGAATGAGGTGTTTTGTTATGATTATCAACATCTGTGCTAATAATATTTCAAATCGGTCTATAACCTGATATAGCTGCCATATAAACCGATCTGGGGTCTTGACTTCTTGAGCCTCTATAGGGAGCAATTCTTATCCGATTTGGCTGAAATTTTGAATGAGGTGTTTTGTTATGACTTCCAACAAATTTGTATTAAGAATGGTTCAAATCGGTCCATAACCTGATATAGCTGCCCTATAAACCGATCTTGGGTCTTGACTCTTGAGCCTCTAGAGGGCGCAATTCTTTTTCGTTATGGCTGAAATTTCGCACGACGTGTTTTGTTATGATATCCAACAATTGTGCCAAGTATGGTTCAATGCGGTCTATAACCTGATATAGCTGTCATATACTCTGATCTTGGGTCTTGACTTCTTGAGCCTCTAGAGGACGCAATTCTTACCCGATTCGAATGAAATTTTGCACGACTTGTTTTTTTTATGATATCCAACAATTGTGCCAAGTATGGTTTTAATCGATCCATAACCTGATATAGCTGCCCTATAAACCGATCTTGGGTCTTGACTTCGTGAGCCTCTAGAGGACGCAATTCCTATCCAATTTGGCTGAAATTTGGCACAACGTGTTTTGTTATGACTTCCAATAACTGTGCTAAGTATGGTTCAAATCGGTCCATGTTTTGATATAGCTGCCATATAAACCGATCTTGGGTCTTGACTTCTTAAGCCTCTAGAGGGCGCAATTCTTATCCGATTTGGCTGAAATTTTGTACGACGAATCCTCTCATGACCATCAACATATGTGTTTATTATGGTCTGATTCGGTCTATAGCCTGATACAGCTCCCATATAAATCGATCTCTCTATTTTACTTCTTGAGCCCCCAAAGGGCGCAATTCTTATTCGAATTGGCTGACATTTTACACAGGTCTCCAATATATAATTTAATTGTGGTTCGAACCGGGCCATATCATGATATCGCTCTAATAGCAGAGCAAATCTTTTCTTTTATCCTTTTTTTGCCTAAGAAGAGATGCCGGAAAAAGAACTCGACAAATGCGATCCATGGTGGAGGGTATATAAGATTCGGCTCGGCCGAACTTAGCATGCTTTTAGTTGTTATATATAGGATTTATTGTCCGAATTTATTATTGTAGGGTAGGTGGCTCGCGGCTCCGCCCGACTTTAGCCTTTCCTTTTTGGTTTATTCTATTTCCATCTCATAATATTACCTATTTATTGCAGCTTTCATTGAAGTTGGACAAATTCATTAGCATTTATTTCGTTTAATTGAAAAAGTTCCCAAAATCGGTCAAGTGCTAGTTTCCATTATTTTGTCCCCATAATCGTATAAATCGCATCTTGTTATGGTCAAATTATTTGTATTCAAGTGTTGTCAATGGGATTTACTTTAGGACAGAGTCCTATGGTCAAATGTAATTTCATTTGAAATGCTTTAACACTTTGCTAACTAGAATTATCCTGGTTATCTCTGACCCCACCAACACAGAGAACTGGAAACACCAGACAAAAAAAAAAGTGGAAATTTATTTCACTTGTTTGTTTGTTTGTTGCTTGGTGTATGCACTTCAAAGCATTCAGTCCTTTGTTTGTCCGTCAGTCAGTGGGGAAGAGGGTGCATAACAGCAACATATTTTAATTAAAATAGAATGGGACCCAATGAAACCCAAACAGAAACCAAAAAAACACCAAATCGAATTGAGTCCTTTGTGGTTGAAATGAATTTGTATCAAAGCTCCTTTGACCAGCAATGATAGGTTGAAAAACGGCTTAGTGGCCTCACATGGACAAAACCAGAATGGCCCATTGAGTTAGACATTAGCAGGCGAATGACAAATGTCCACTTTTTGAAAAAAAAAAAAAAAAAAAAAACTAATGAAGGGTATTTTGAGAGCAAGTAACAGCCTTGAAAAGACACAAAAAGCTGTTAAGGTTTTTTTTTTCAATGATGATTTTAATGGAGGGTTTTTAATGAATGAATGTACCGTGACTGACAAACGGGCTAATCAACATCAACAACAAATGGCTGGAAATTAAATTATAAATGTTGGTTTAGCTCCTGTAGGAAAAGGTATCACGGGGGTAAGTTATGTAATTATGATGATTTGTATAACCATTTCAAAGCTCTAATTTCGAAGATGGGCTATATCGGATTTTAATTACGAAGATGGGCTATATCGGACTATATCTTGATATAGCCCCCATGTATACCGATCCGCCTATTTAGGGTCCTAAGCCCATAAAAGCCACATTTATTATCCAATTTTGGTAAAATTTGAAACAGTGAGTTGTGTTAGGCCCTTCGATATTCTTCGTCAATTTGGTCCAGATCGGTCCAGATTTGGATATAGCTGCCATATAGACCGATCCTCCAATTAAGGGTCTTAGGCCCATAAAAGCCAAAATTTAGTATCCGATTTTGCTGAAATTTGGAACAGTGAGTTGCCTTAGGTCCGTCGATATCCTTCGTCAATTTAGTCCAGATCGGTTAAGGTTTGGATATAGCTGCCATATAGACCGATCTCTCGATTTAATGTTTTGGGCCCATATAAGGCGCATTTATTGACCGATTTATTGTGAGTTATGTTAAGCCCCTTGATATAGTTCTGCAATATAGCACAGATCGGTCCAGATTTGGATATAGCTGTCATAAAGACCGATCTCTCATTTCAAAGTTTTGGGCCCATAAAAGGTGCATTTATTGTTCGATGTCACCGAAATTAGGGACAGCGAGTTATGTTAAGGCCCTTGACATACTTCTGCAATATGGCACGGATCGGTCTAGATTTGGATATAGCTGCCATATAGACCGATCTCTCGGTTTAAGGTTTTGGGGCCATAAATGGCGCATTTATTGTCCGATTTTGCCAAAATTTGGGACAGGGAGTTGTGTTAAGCCCCTCGACATTTTCCTAGAATATGCCGCAAATCGGTTCAGATTTGGATATAGCTGCCATATAGACCGATCCTCCGATTTAGGGTCTTAGGCCCATAAAAGCCACATTTATTATCCGATTTTGCTGAAATTTGGGACAGTGAGTTGTGTTAGGCCCTTCGATATCCTTCGTCAATTTGGTCTAGATCGGTCCAGATTTGGATATAGCTGCCATATAGACCGATAATCCGATTTAGGGTCTTAGGTCCATAAAAGCCACATGTATTATCCGATTTTGCTGAAATTCGGGACAGTTAGTTGCGTTAGGCCCTTCGACATACTTCTGCACTATGGAACAGATCGGTCCAGATTTGGATATAGCTGCCATATAGACCGATACTCCGATTTGGGGTCTTAGGCCCATAAAAGCTAAATTTATTATCCGATTTTGCTGAAATTTGGGACAGTGAGTTGTGTTAGGATCTTCGACATCCTTCGCCAATTTGGTCCAGCTCGGTCCAGATTTGGATATAGCTGCCATATAGACCGATCTCTCGATTTAATGTTTTGGGGCCAAAAAAGGCGCATTTATTATCCGATTTTGCTGAAATTTCGGACAGTGAGTTGTGTTAGGATATTCCACATCCTTCGTCAATTTGGCCCAGATCGATGCAGATTTGGATATAGCTGCCATATAGACCGATCCCCTGATTTTGGGTCTTAGGCCCATAAAAGCCACATTTATTATCCGATTTTGCTGACATATGGGACAATAAGTTGTGTTAGGCCCTACGACATCCTTCGTCAATTTTGCCCTGATCGGTTCATATTTGGATATAGCTGCCATATAGACCGATCTTTCGATTTAATGTTTTGGGCCCATAAAAGGCGCATTTATTGTCCGATGTCACCGAAATTTGGGACAGTGAGTTGTGTTTCTATGAAGTTTGCCCTAAATTTCTAAGAAATTTTCTCTAAAGACAGAAATATGACTGCTAAATTTATTCGGTCTTTAAATAATTCGTACAATAAGACATTGTCTGTTGTATAAAAAAATCGCAAAAAATTTTTTTTTGCAAAAAAAAAAAAATTCATGGTGTGAACTGTTGGTGGTGTAGAATAATTGGTAATTAGGGTTAGCTAAAGGAACGAAGAGCATGCCAATAATGTGAACCAGGTGGACAAGAGATAGGATTTCAACGGTAAGAGTTCCTTCTAGTCCTGCACGAAAAAAAAGCTATTGACCCCATTATCCAGTGTGTTCCCCTGCAACTGCTATTGCATAATAGGTGCTCCATTGTCCTCAAATCCACCTCATCTCCACAAAGCCAGCAGATGTCCGCCTCTCCATGTGTCTAACGCAACATCAAAGAACTGACATTCCAATGACCAGTTACGATGTGTATCCGTATCCCAATGTCATGGCTCGTTTTCGCTCGTTTTGTCCACAGGTCCTAGGTCACTATACAACCCCATGAATTATGGCAGAAAGCTTATTCTACTCAGGGCATAGAACAGAGATGGCACTGATTATGTGGCATGGTCAACAGTTTGTCAGCTGCCTCTCGGTAAAATCTGATAGCATTTCCCAGGAATTGAAGATGTTCTTTGGGTTGGGTTAAGTTCAAAAGAGGGTGCAGATATTAATCCGTCCCATGCCACTATGGACATACACCTAAGACAGAAATCGGCTTGTTGTGCGCTCTAAAAAAAAAAAAACTATAAAGTAACCTCTAAAAAGAATAAATTTAAGTTAGGAATTCCGTGCTACTTACAAAAGTCTTAATTGTTTTCAATACCATTGCCCTAAGTTGGTTCATGTCTGGTATAGTGTCCCCACTTAAGTGCTGGTATCTGTTAGACACGAAAGCCGGGCAATGACAAAGGAAATGCTCCAACGTCTCATCATCTTCCCCGCATGCCCTAAACATGCAATCACCTGCTGCACCGATTTTACATAAGTGAGCTCGTGGGACTATGTGTCCCCGTTATGATACCAATAGCTAAACTGACCTCCTTCTTACTATCTTTCAATAATAGCCTGGACTTCTCACGATCTGGAACCCCCCATAGAATTTTCGCCGTCCTACCGACCGTTTCGCTGTTCCAGTGGGTTGCATGCGCATTCATCGCCCACTCCCTTAACTCGGACTGCGTAGACCCAAAAAGCTTAGGGCTAACCAAGTTTATTGACGGCAGTCCTCTGACCTTCAACGTCAAATCATCTGTCCTTTCATTTCCCCTTACTACGTTATGGCCCAGCACCCAAACGATGCGGATTGTGCCATCCTCAGAGAAGAAGGCGTTAATCTCCTTCTTACACTGCAAGACTGTTCGTGACCTTGCCGTCCTGGTTATTATTGCCCTTATGGCAATTTTAATGTTGGTAAAGATATTCACACTCGACGTCCTCGCGTTAACACCATACCACACCAGATCTCCGCGTGCAGGACCGTATTATGGTCAGGCAGTCTAAAACAGATCTTAGTCACTGGGTTCTCAATGTCAACCCCCAGGCCCACTATGTCCTCTAGCTTTGATCCGTCCTTGTAACATGGTCTTCCAGATGCCAATACTAGGGTTCTGTCAATCCAAGATTGTGCCGATGGCAGCAGTGCCTCGAACTCGACACGGACTGCGTCGAGCCGAAAGGCTTCGAGTTAACCAAGTTTATTGACGGCAGTCCTCTGACCTTTACCTCCAAATCGTCTGCCCTTTCATTTCCCCTTACTCCGTTATGGCCCGGCACCCAAACTATGGAGATGTTGCCATCATCAGAGAAGATGGCGTTAATCTCCTTCTTACACTGCAAGACTGTTCGTAACATTATCCTCCAGGTTGTTATTGCCCTTATGGCAATTTTAAAGTCGGTAAAGATATTCACACTCGAAGTCCTCCAGTTAGCACCACACCACTTCACGCAATCCTTGATCGCCCGGATCTTCGCCTGCAGGACCTTATTATGGTAAGGCAGTCTAAAACAGATCTCAGTCCCTGGGTTCTCAATGTAAACCCCCAGGCCCACTCTGTCTTCTAGCTTTGATCCATCCGTGTAACATGATCTACCAGATGGCAATACTAAGGTTCCGCCTCTGGCATCTGTTCCTCGCACTCGACTTCAAGGTTCATCTCAAGTATTCGACCTGAAACCTCTTGCCTTCCTTCCAGGTTTCCTATCGTAGCCTCGATTATACCGCGATGGTATGAGCTGCTCCCATCCTCAATCCATTCTCCCATCGCCTTAAATCTCATAGCCGCATTGGCTGCCTCACATTTGATCTGTATGTCAATGGGTTGAATATCTAGAATGGTTTCCACTGGCCTAGTAGAAGTGGTCCTCATCGCTCCACCTATGGCAAGACAAAATGTTCTCTAAACTTGTTGTATGGTCCTTGTGTTGTTCTTTTTCTCCATAGCAGTCCACCAACTTCTGAGGCATAAGAAGGTATTGAGCTGCTCCCATCCTCAATCCATTCTTCCATCGCCTTAAGTCTCATAGCCGCAGTGGCTGACTCACACTTGATCTGTATGTCAATGGTTCGGATATCTAGAATAGTCTCCAGTGCCCTAGTGGGCGTGGTCCTCATCGCTCCGCCTATGCCAAGACAACATGTTCTCTGAACTTGCTGTATGGTCCTTATGTTGCATTTTTTCTCCATAGCAGTTCACCAAACTACTGAGGCGTAAGTAGATATTGGTCTAATCACGCCCCTGTAGAGCCAGTGGACTATCCTAGGATTTAGGCCCCATTTCGAGCCTACTGCTCGTCTACATAGTGCCCATCATTCTCAGTACTTTCCTGTATGTTTCACCTCCAATTCAGTTTCCTATCCCTGATCACACCCAAGTATTTGACCTTGTCAGATATCGAAATCGTCTTATTGCGGAAACGTGGTGCGTTAAATTGGCCCACCTTCGTGTTCCTCGTGAACAGGCATATTTCAGTCTTCTCTGGGTTAACATTGAATCCTCTCGGGTCTAGCCCAGTCATATGCCATATGCAAGACCCTTTCGGTCCATCTGCATAGCTCGTTCGGATCCTTACCCCGTGGAAGTATTATAACATCGTCTGCATAGCAGACGGGTTTAAATGCCTCCTCAGTCAGCATCCGTAATGGGTCATTTATGGTGGTCACCCATCATAAAATACCCCTTTGAGAAGTGCCCTGTGTCACTTTATCCCTTATTTTTCTGCAGTAGGACAAATTTTTAAAGGCAACCATGACTCACTGAAACTCCATTCATCTTTTTTTTCAACAGTCCTGTATGTTTTCTACGAACAAATTAAAATATTTTTGAGAAACACGCTTTCCTTGACCCCCTTTTATTTTTGCCATCATGATATCTTCCAATTTGGCACTAATCCCAAGAAAATAAAGGCTGTTCTATGTCATATTTCAAACGATTAACCTTGTCATATTTTGGGGGTATTTCATTGAAAATCCCATGTTGTCCCATTTCTATGGATTAATTAATTAACAAAGCTTTTGGTGCTGGTGCTGGTGCTGGCGTTGGCATTTTCATGACTAAATAAACGCCAATTGTCTTCATCAGCAAATATTAACTAAACGTGTTCTCAGCGATGCCATATGGACTTAAAGGACGAGGCAGAAGAGGATGTTTGTGGTCGCTGTTTAACTTGCTGTGAACAGTGAACTTAGAAAACCCATCCTTAGTTGGCGGAGTTTTGTATTTTGTTGACACACACGCACCAAAAAAAAAATGGAGCATTTTGTGAATGTGTCAATCATGTGATACCAAAAGTGTACAAAAGCCAGCTACGTACCAAACTCACTAACTGTCTGTCTATGTGTGTGGTAAATGCCCGCAGGTGTGCTAATTAAGTTGTGCTAGACCAAATAGAAATGTAAGCTCTCATACGCATAAACACACACTCTCTCACTCACTCGCATACCTATGTGAGATAGTGACAACAGAACAATTAACACTAGGAAATGTTGAATGGAACAGTTGTAGTCAAAAGTGGGGCAAAACAAAAATGAACTTCAATGTAAGGGAAGGAGCCGCCATCATACGCCAGAGTGGCAAGGGAAAACAACAGAGATAAGCTGACTTATGCAGTCATCGCTAAGAGCAGTGCATCCGGTGGGATGCACTTAAGGTCCAAATCGCAGGCGGATCTGTAGGTGATGCTGACGCCTTCATTCAGCTGGCACAGGTGGACAAGGCCAGTGACCTGGCGGCCATATAGGTAGTAAATTGGCTGAAGAGGATCTCAGAGTACCTGTCTTCAAGACCAATTAGGGAGAGGTTTTTTTCGGACTCTCTTTCCCGGAAGGGAGGAGTGGGAAGCGGATACTGTGTTTCATGAAACCTCAGTCTTCAATGACGGCTCCAGTATGGAGTCAGTTCCGGGCTGGGGGGGGCTATTGCGTTGGCTGCAAAGGAAATCCGAAGGATGAACCTGCAACCTTCGAACCTCAGGATATATGTGGACGATGAGGTCGAAGTGTTTGGCGGAGATTTTGGGGTCCCTGAATGGGCTCATGGAAGCTCATGACTTCGGTTCCTGAACACATTGACATTCTACGAAATGAGAAGGCGGACGAGTAGGTCGGGAGAGCGATCCTCCACGGCAGGTAGCCCTGTTACATAGTAGAGGAGATATCTAGAATAGTCTCCAGTGCCCTAGTGGGCGTGGTCCTCATCGCTCCGCCTATGCCAAGACAACATGTTCTCTGAACCTATTGTATGGTCCTTATGTTGCACTTTTTCTCCACAACAGTCCACCAAACTACTGAGGCGTAAGTAGATATTGGTCTAATTACGCCCCTGTAGAGTCAGTGGACTATCCTACGTCTCGTAATGGGGCCTGAATCCTGACTACCACCTTGCCACTGCCAGTGCGAAGGCTGTGGCAAGGTGGTAGTCTCTCGATGGTTGTCGGATTTTTGCGGAATTTTTTGCACCATCATGATTTTTCTCTAAGTCTGCCTTTAGTTTCGTCATTCCGTTTGTAACACATCGAAATATTGATCTGAGACCCAACGAAGTATATGTACTCTTGATCGTCTTGTCAATCTAAGTCGTTTTAGCCCTGTTCGATCGGTCCCAAGTGGAGGATCTGGTTAACGAGCGGTTTTTCGAACATGTGTGGAACTTTGTACAGCGTCCACCCATGCAAATGATGAGCTGCGAGCATAGGGGGAGGAACATCTTTACGCTGTGATTTGCGTCGGCGGAATGTATTGATACCGTCAAACAGCTCGTCGGAGGTATTCACGCTTCTTGGGAGAGGGAAAAACTGGACCTGGTGAGAAAGATGGATATCCCCCAGCTCACAAAGGCTACGGTCTTCATGAGGAGATGGGGTAGTAAATTTGTGACGGAACCCATGTTGGGAATGCATGGGCTAGCAAAACCAAGGTTTGGTCGCAGAGTAGTGGGAGGTCTTCCACAGGGAGGAGAAGAAGGAAGGAACTTTCCTAGTGGTTGTCATTGAACAAGTCTGTGTCTTTTTCAAGATTGGGAAGATTGGGATAGGCAAAAATCCTCATATTGAGACATCAGGCCGTGCATTGGCAGATGACTCAATACCTCCCAACAAACAGGGGGCTGACTACGAGACATTCACCGTCTCTTTCAATATTGGAAAAATTAGGATAAGCAAAGTTCCTAATACTAAAACAATGGGCAGTGCAGGGGCGAAGGAAGGGAAGAGGTTTCCGATCGGATACCTGAGATGAACCTTGAAGTCGAGTGAGAGGCACTTCTGCCATCGGCACAATCTTGGATTGACGGAACCCTAGTATTGCCATCTGGAAGATCATGTTACACGGATGGATCAAAGGACAGAGTGGGCCCGGGGGTCTACATTGAGAACCCAGGGACTGCGATCTGTTTTAGACTGTCTGACCATAATACGGTCCTGCAGGCGGAGATCCGGGCGATCCCGGAATGCATGAAGTGGTGTGGTGCTAACGCGAGGACGTCGAGTGTGAACATCTTTACTGACAGTAACAGGGCTATAACAACCAGGACGGTAAGATCACGATACAGTCTTAGAATGTAAGAAGGAAATTACCGCCTTCTCTGAGGATGGCATGATACGCATCGTTTTGGTGCCAGGCCATAGCGAAGCAGCTGGGAATGAGAAAGCTGACGATTTGGTAGTGAAGGCCAGAGAATTGCCGTCAATAAACTTAGTTAACCCGAAGCCTTTCGGATCAACGAAGTCCGCACATTCTTCTCGTGGGCGATAAGTGATAGCATGTTGGGGGCATGCGGGGAAGATGATGATGAATTATTGGCCGGCTTTCGCGTCTTACAGATACCGGCACATTGATGGGGACACAATACCAGACATAAACCAACTTAGGGGCGTCGCATGGAAAACAATTTAAGATTTTGTAAGCAGCAAGGAATTCCTAACAGAGATTTCGCTTTTCAAGGCTAATTTTTTAGTATTTAGAGCGCATAGCAAGCCGATTACTGGCTAAGGTGTATGTCCATAGTGGCATTGGCGGATCAATATTCGCAACCTCTTTTCAACCTAACTTAATCTTAGGGGTTCATCCAAAACTGTCATAGATTAGCCATAAGTATATGGCCTTAGCTCCAAAAACATATCGGATGAGGAAACAAGTAAAATACGTGCTAAGTTCGGCCGGGCCGAATCTTATATACCCTCCACCATGGATCGCATTATCGAGCTCTTGCCGCGGTATTTCTTTTTAGGCAAACAAAGGATACAAGAAAAGAATTGCTATGTTATTGGAACAATATCAAGTAATGGTTCATTTCGGACCATAATTGAACTGATTATTGGAGACCATAGTAGAAGTCATTTTGTAAAATTTCAGCCAAATCTAGTAAGAATTGCTCACTTTAGGGGCTGAAGAAGTAAATAAGGGAGATCGGTTTATAGGGAAGCTGTATTAGGCTATAAACGGATTCATGCCATATTCGACACGTATGTTAAAGGTCATGAGAGAAGCCGTTGTACAAAATTTCAGCCAAATCGGATAGGAATTGCTTCCTGTAGAGTCTCAAGAAGTCAAAACCCCAGACCGGTTTATATGACAGCTATATTAGGTTATGGATCGAATTGAACCATTCTTAACACAGTTGTTGGAAGTCATAACAAAACACCTCATGCTAAATTTCAGCTAAATCGGATAGGAATTGCTCCCTATAGAGTCTCAAAAAGTCAAGACCCCAGATCGGTTTACATGACAGCTATATCAGGTTATGGACCGATTTGAACCATTCTTAACACAGTTGTTGAAAGTCATAATAAAACACCTCATGCTAAATTTCAGCCAAATCGGATAATAATAGCGCCCTCTAGTGGCTCAAGAAGTTAAGACCCCATATAGGTTTACATGACAGCTATAACAGGTTATGGACCGAATTGAACCATTCTTAACACAGTTGTTGGAAGGCATAAAAAAACACGTCGTGCAAGATTTCAGCCAAATCGGATAGGAATTGCTGCCTGTAGAGTCTCAAGAAGTCAAGACCCTAGATCTTTTTATATGGCAGCTATATCAGGTTGTGAACCGATTTGAATCATTCTTAACACAGTTGTTGGAAGTCATAACAAAACACCTCATGCTAAATTTCAGCTAAATCGGTTAATAATAGCGCCCTCTAGTGGCTCAAGAAGTCAAGACCCCAGATCGGTTTATATGGCAGCTATATCAGGTTATGGACCGATTTCAACCATACTCAGCACAGTTGTTGAAAGTCATAATAAAACACCTTGTGAAAAATTTCAGCCAAATCGTATAAGAATTGTGCCCTCTAGCGGCTCAAGAAGTCAATATCTCAGATCGGTTAATATGGCAGCTATATCAAAACGTGAACCGATAAAGACCATTTACAATTCCCAACTGACTTACAGTAATAAGAAGTATTTGTGCAAAATTTCAAGCGGCTAGCTCCCTCGAAAGTTGGCGTGCTTTCGACAGACAGACGGACGGACAGACGGACGGACGGACGGACGGACATGGCTAGTTCAACTTAAAATGTCATGAGTATCAAGAATATATACACTTTATGGGGTCTTAGACGAATATTTCGAGGAGTTACAAACAGAATTAGTATGCCCCATTTGTTGAAGACAAAAGGATTTTATTACAAGAAACTCATACATTTTTATGGGTTATATATACATCATGCCATACCTCATTACATTTTTATACCCTCCACCATAAGATGGGGGGTATACTAATTTCGTCATTCTGTTTGTAACTACTCGAAATATTCGTCTGAGACCCCATAAAGTATATATATTCTTGATCGTCGTGACATTTTATGTCGATCTAGCCATGTCCGTCCGTCTGTCCGTCCGTCCGTCCGTCTGTCTGTCGAAAGCACGCTAACTTCCGAAGGAGTAAAGCTAGCCGCTTGAAATTTTGCACAAATACTTCTTATTAGTGTAGGTCAGTTGGTATTGTAAATGGGCCATATCGGTCCATGTTTTGATATAGCTGCCATATAAACCGATCTTGGGTCTTGACTTCTTGAGCCTCTAGAGGGCGCAATTCTTATCCGATTGAAATGGAATTTCGCACGACGTGTTTTGTTATGATACCCAACAACTGTGCCAAGTATGGTTCAAATCGGTTCATAACCTGATATAGCTGCCATATAAACCGATCTGGGGTCTTGACTTCTTGA
Organism: Stomoxys calcitrans; assembly: GCF_963082655.1. Classification (NCBI taxonomy): domain Eukaryota; kingdom Metazoa; phylum Arthropoda; class Insecta; order Diptera; family Muscidae; genus Stomoxys; species Stomoxys calcitrans. The sequence goes on from NC_081555.1 coordinate 35,859,773, forward strand.
GCTTCTAGAGGGCGCAATTCTTATCCGATTGGAATGAATTTTTGGCACCAAGTATTTCGTTATGATATCCAACAACTGTGCCAAGTATGGTTGAAATCGGTCCATAACCTGATATAGCTGTCATATAAACAGATCTGGGGATTTGACTTCTTGAGCTTCTAGAGGGCGCAATTCCTATCCGATTTGGCTGAAATTTTGCATGACGTATTTTATTTTTACTTTCAACAACTGTGTCAAATAAGGTTCAAATCGGTTCATAACCTGATATAGCTGCCATATAAACCGATCTGGGATCTTGACTTCTTGACCCCTAGAAGTCGCAATTATTATTAACGATATGCCTGAAATTTTGTACGACGGATCCTCTCATGACCATCAACAAACGTGTTTATTATGGTCTGAATCGGTCTATAGCCCGATACAGATCCCATATAAATCGTTCTCTCTATTTTACTTCGTGAGCCCCAATGGGCGCAATTCTTATACGAATTGGCTGAAATTTTACACAGGTCTCCAACATATAATTTAATTGTGGTCCGAACCGGACCATATCTTGATATCGTTTTAATAGCAGAGCAACTCTTTTCTTATATCCTTTTTTGCCTAAGAAGAGATGCCGGGAAAAGAACTCGACAAATGCGATCCATGGTGGAGGGTATATAAGATTCGGCCCGGCCGAACTTTTACTTGTTTATGGTTTACATGTTTATGGTATAATGGGTATGAAATGATTGTAAATTTGAACATATCACATTAATCAATGTTCTCATAACTTAATGTGTATCATATTTTTAGTTTATTCTTCCATGTCCATAAGTATATGAAAGATTCTCTTACATGTATAACCGCTCAACTAATGGCATCATATTTCACGTTATTACTCTCATTTGTATATGAAATTCCTTCTATACAAAATAGGAACATTCTTTCCTCAATACGAAACAAAAATAAAAATAAAAATTAAATTGCTCTTTTTTGATCACTAGTGTAGTGGTGTACGAGTGTTGTACAAGTATGCCAGTATGGCTGATGTCAGAGATAGATTAGTTACTGGCAAATTAACATATTCCCACAACAAAACCCGCCAGTATAATGAGACTTTTCCCAAATGGCGCAAAATTGAAACGAAAGGATACCATAGTATATCACAAATATGTTCACACACATGCAAGCATACGCCACACCACTCACAAACAAAGGCATATTTCATGGCTCATATACGAAAATATATTCACAAAAACAAATACCATTCACAAATATCCCAACCAGCGAGCAGAGTTGGTCTCTTTCTAAACACAAATACAATTTTGTTTATATTTAGGTGTACACCAGTGATGGTCACATACACATATAACATTGCACATTATTGTCTAAGTGCTCAGAAAATATAGGACCGTTGGCTTGGAACTAGTGTGTACAAGTGTTAGTGTGCCCAACACTGGTGTACACACATAATATTTATACATGAGAGCGGTTAATGTTTAGATGTATATGTGACTATTGGGGTGTCCTGTAAGAGGGAAATCAGTATATTGTTGAAGTTCCGTTAGTTTTGATAGGTTTGATTAGGTAAGGATTAAGTACCATTATCCCATCAGACTCCTTAGACGTTTTCGTCCATTGTGATATCACAGGAACAGGAGAAGGAACATGCCTTCTAGTTCCTACCGTTGAACTATCCAGATCGCTTTAAAAAGCCCAACAACTTGCGAATGTTCACAGGGCGCCCCGGTAGCCGAGAGTTGGTAGCGTGCTTGGATTACCAGTGCAGGGGTCGTGGGCTCAATTCCCGCCTGAAGCCTTGGTCTGTCGCCACTGTGGTATCACAATGGACTTAAAATTGTCTAAGTGAGTCTGTAAAGGACTGCCGCTCTTACCTATCCTAACCCTGCGAGTATTCACATCCGCTAAATCAGACAGGTTCTCAAAGAAATGAGAAACCAAAGTGAAACTCCTTCTCCTGACTGCCAGTGCGGGACACACACACAGAAGGTGTTCTAAAGTTTCTTCTTTTTCGATGTCCTCACAGCCTCTGCAAAGTCATTGCTGACAACCTTCAGCAATGACGATTAGACAATGACCTGTCGGTCATTATGACGGACATAATGACTGAGACATCTGTTCCAGCCAGTGACAGCAAAGCGGTAGGCCTCTTCAAGTCTAGATTAGGCCACATAGTTTTGGAATGATCACAGCCACCTCTTTGTGACCATCTATCATACGTTTTTCTTCGGGCCTGGTCCTGAAAACTTAGTTTACATGTCGCTAGAGGCTTACCCACAGTATCCAGTTTCCCTGGAATGTGTAAGGTAGTTCATAGTCTCGCAATCTCGTCCGCTTTACAATCCCCTGGAATGTCTTTGTGACCCGGTACCCAGGACAGGAGAATTTTCAACTGTTGAGCCTTCTCGCTGTGTGTGATCTGCGATAGTCGGGGCGGTTTTTGTCTATCAGCATGTTTTCCGATTAGACAGTGACCTGTCATGACGGACACAATGACTGAGACATCTATTCTAGCTAATAACAGCAAAGCAGTAGACCTATTCAAGTCTAGATTAAGCCACATAGTTTTGGAATGCTCACAGCCCCCTCTTTGTGACCATCAATCATTCGTTGTCCTTCGTTTCTGGTCCTGAAAACTTAGCTTACATGTCGCCAGAGGCATACCCACAGATTTCAGTATCCCTGGGATATGTAGGCTCGTTCGCTTTACAATTCCCTGGGATGATATCTCTGTGGCCCGGCACCCAGAACAGGTGAATTTTGCACAGTTCAGTCATCTCGTTGAAAGATCTGTGACAGTCGAGGGTGGTTTTTGTGTTCAGAAATAGGTTCTCCAGGGATTTAGTGACTGCCTGGCTATCTGAGAAGATATTTATGGCAATCGTTGTTATGGCATTATGTCTTAGCCATTCTATCACTTGCTTAATTGCAAGAATCTCCGCTTGATAAACACTGCAATGGTCGGGTAACCTTTTCGATATGACCAGTTCCAGATGTTTAGAGTACACCTCAAAGCCCAACTGGTCGTCTAGTTTTGAACCATTTGTATAAAAGTCTAGGTAACTTCTATTACCAGGGATATCGTAGTTCCATTCGGTTCCATCATGAATAGTGGTACAGTACTTTTTATCAAGAAGCAACTCAGGTAGGGTGAAATCCACACCGCCTGGAACATCGGTCATTGTATCAAATGTAACACATTGTCCCTAGACGCCACATGACCAAAGAGAAAGCTCCCTTAGCCTCACAGCAGAGTTCGCAGAAATCTGTCTAGCCACAATGTCCAGAGGCAATGGATGAAGCATTAACCTTTTGATCAGGCTGAGTTTTAAACAGTAGGTGGACTTTTGAAGCGCCGTCCACCAGACCACAACACCATATAGCATTCTAGGTAGAATAACTGTAGTATATACCCAGTGCATAACATGCGGCTTTAAACCTCAACGTTTGCCAATGGCTCTCTTGCTGGTGTATAGGGCATGATATGCCTTTCTTGCCGTTTCCACAAGGTACTCTGTGCTTTCAATAAATGGCACATTCTCTCCTACCAAGGAGATAGATGCCACTATCTCCTGCTCAAAAGAACTACTTCTTTCTTAGACGGATATACGCCTAGACCACTTTCGGTATCCCACTTTCCTGTCTCACGTAGAGCTTCGTGAATCTGGGGAATCCGCCACCATGAATTCTGCTAAATATTTAAAGAAATTAAATTTAGAAGGCATCGTTATACCCTCCACCACAGGATTGGGGATTCTAAACATTTTGCCATAGATATCGACCTTGCAATTGCAAATTTGTCCATGAACGCGTGCCGCAATGCGACACCTCTTTGTGGAGAAGTTTTTACATGGCATTGTACCTCACCAATGTTGCCCGCTTTAGGTGGGATGAAAATCTTTTTCTGATGTTCTTGTGAGGATTCGTTCAGCATCAGGGGCGAATGTGCTAACCTCTGCGCTACGGTGGTCTCCTTTTCCAACTTACTGTTCGCGAATTAAAAATCTGAGCTCCGCTATAATGTCCTTAAAGTGGTATAGGGCGGCAAATTCCTTTCCTTTTCACTTGCCGTAGTTATAGCGTAGACCCTTTATCACGTTCCTGACTCCATCTTGGAGCCGTCAGCAAAAGCTAAGGTCTCATCGTTTTTACGCATAGCTTCAGCCTCCAAATGTCCTCTTTCGGGAAAGTGAATCTTCTTGAAGATCTTATCATGGGAGACTTAGACCTAGTCTGTGACTTTTCCCAATCTATTTGCCGCAATCATAGTTTCCAATATGGAAATGTGTCCCGCTCCGTCTTCATTCAGCATTCTGAGCTGGTGCTTAAAGAAAGTATTTCTTGCTCTGAGAATATAGTGGCTCTATGGGAAACCATTGCACTCTACATGGAATCCTGTAGTCAATGCGCCAAGCGAAGTAGTGGTATTGGCAGAGAAGGGGAGAGACAGAATGCATTAAACCAATAGCCTTGGAATAGGCAGCTACAGCTACAATAAGTGAGCTTCGGATATGGAGAGAATATATTCCCAGCTGATGGTGTAGCGACGAGCGCAGTCAGCATAAGCTTACTAGGTTGTAACCTGAATAATGAATAACAAAGCAGAGGGAGCCGATGAGTTGCTAGCTGAACTATTGAACTATTGACGACCATAGGCGACACACTGACGAAGCATTTTCGCAATGTGTCCTGAACAACGTTTACCCGACGATTTGAACCTCAGCATACCATGGTCCTTATACAGAAAAAGGAGAGAGGAGAGAGAGAGAGAGCTTCGGATATGGAGAGAATATATTCCCAGCTGATGGAGTAGCGACGAGGATACCACAGAACCAATAACTTATAACTGTATAGAATGTATAGAGCGCAGTCAGCATAAGCTAACGAAGCTGTAACCTGAATAATGAATAACAAAGCAGAGGGTGCCGATGAGTTGCTAGCTGAACTATTGACAACGGTAGGCGACTTACCCGACAATTTGAACCTCAGCATACCATGTTTCTTACACAGAAAAAGGAGAGAGGACAGTAAGTGCCAACCATAGTGGTAAAAGTCTCATTCTCATAGCATACAAGATTATCTGATAACTTCTTTGGAAGTTTGAATTGCAGCCGGGGGCATGCATACATTTCAGGAAGACTTGATGTACCATCAAGACCCGCAACCGTCACATAAGGCTCGTGGAACCCAAGAATGGTCTAAACATCATCTTCCGCATTTCATTTCGTCCACATAGTGGATAATCAATTCGAGTTGAAAAAGCCCGAAGTTATGTTCGTGAAGCTTTCAATTCGTTTTTGACCGACTCAGTCAAGGCAAAACGAGATCATACCGATCAAAAGTGAATGGATTCTGAAATTTAGATTAATTCTATGGAATTTTATATCCTCCAACATGGGATAGGAGGTATATTCGTTTCGTCATTCCGCTTTTAACACAACTAAATATCCATTTTGGACCCTGCAAAGTATTCATATTTCGTAAAGTTCTTAGAAGATCTTATCTTGTGGGTGTCTGTATATCCGCCCGTCCGTCCGTTTGTTGTTATCACGCTACAGCACTCAAAAATGGAAAATTTTGCACAGATCTGTATTTCTTTAATACGTAGGTTAAACTCTTTAACAGGTCACATGGGACCATATTTGGATATAGCTGTCATACAGACCAATCTGCCGATTTAGGATTATAAGCCCATAAAAGCTGCATTTATTACTCGATTTAGCATGAAATTTTTAACACTGAGTTGTCTTAAGCATGTCGTCATCCGATATTCGACCATATTTCGATATAGATGCCTATAGACCGATCTCCCTATTTAGTGTTTTAATTCCATACAAAGCGGATTTATTGCCTGATATCGGTGAAACTGTGACTTGTTTAAGAGTTCTAGGCACCAGAATCAAAAATCATCCAGACCAGCCCATATTTGGATATAGTTATGGATATTGCAGTGGAACAATGTTCGGCAGGGCCGAATTTAGTACGTTTTTACTTGTATTCATATGAATCGCTATATATAAAAAATAATTTGACACAAAACGAAGTATGGTCGTTTGAATTGGTAGTACTTCGGTTCAGCATTACTGTTGTAGTCCACACTTTTTGTTTCACCAGCACTTCTTCCAATTGTTGCCTACCCTTATAAACAATTATATAAACGACACAGACCACATTTATGTATGTACTATACGGGCTCAAATATATTTAAGACTGTTTAAGTTTTGTATTAGCATAATAAATGACTGTTGCGTGTGGCTTGCTCAATATTGCCAAGTCGTTTTCGTTTGTTTTGTGGCCGCACTCTCCACTTTTTTGTAACTCACCCCCTCCCAAAAAAAAAAAAAAAAACAAATCAAAAACAAGGCTTATTTGATTGCATCTTAAGGACTTGGTAGGGCAAAAGAAAAGGAGAACTTACTTAGGACTAGACCGGAGATGATGAAGGTGCTCGAGCGCCTGTGAAATAAGTCCACATAAATCTGGTTCATTCGCATGGAAATTCTAAAGGAACGTGAAATTATTTCTGTTATTTTTGACATTTCTTTTTTGGTTTTTTAAGTCCATGGAAATGGCACAGATTTTCTAAGGCAGCCCAGGGACGAAGAAAGCCTTTGCCTCAAAATCATGCATGCAGAAAACGAAAGAAATATTGGAAGAAAAACGTCAATAATGGCAAACTTTGGCCAAGCTGAGTTTGTGTTTTTTTGTTTTTTTTTTTTTTGTGGGGTCTGTCATATTTCAAGGAATTTGAATGGGGAAAAGGTTAAAGGTAATGGTCATAAAGGAATTTAAATTAGGCTGTTAGGGTGGTAGAATTGGCCAAATGTAAAATTGGTTTGCTGGCGTAGAATCGGGTAAGGCTATGGGTAGACATCAAAGTTGCAGCAATAAATTATAGCAAACGGTATTTTATTGAATACGATTTTGTTTGAATGATTTGCTAGAATTTTGGGAAATAATATTTTTAATTGAATTTCTAGAATGTTTTGTTATTTATTTTTGTGACTCAGTGGTTGTGTACTCATGAAGTGTAATTTTCGTGTTTTTTTCAGATTTTTTTTGGCATCAGTTATAAAACTTCAACATAATTCCAGAGGGGTAAGTTTTATATTTTAGAAGTAAATATTTTTTATGGGAAGGTTAAAAGTCGTATATCGATCTATTAAATAAGAAACATTCCTATTACCCATCTTCAAAGGATGGGGAAAAACTTCATTTCATCATTCTGTTGAGAACATATCGAAATATGTATATCGACACCTCACTATAACGTCCATCTTTGTCCGTCCGTCTGTTAATATTGGATTGCCCAAAAAGTAATTGCGGATTTTTCATATAGTCGGCGTTGACAAATTTTTTCACAGCTTGTGACTCTGTAATTGCATTCTTTCTTCTGTCAGTTATCAGCTGTTACTTTTAGCTTGCTTTAGAAAAAAAGTGTAAAAAAGTATATTTGATTAAAGTTCATTCTAAGTTTTATTAAAAATGCATTTATTTTCTTTTAAAAAATCCGCAATTACTTTTTGGGCAATCCAATCGTAATCACTCTCTTGTGTTTAAAAATACCAAGTAAAACCACCATAAATGCATCAGGGCTGAATCTTCATCCGTAGAAAGTAAATCAATAAAAAAGAGTCAAACCAACGGTTTAAGTCTCCCGTACGCGATGGAATATTTCCGGCGTTACTACAGAAAGAGGCCGGCTATCGGGCGCCTCGTCTGGCCAAAATTTTCACAGCGTGCCAGCGACTAGCATAAACCGAAGCCTGGTAGCAGGTTAGAGGTGGCATTTATACCCAAGTCTGGCAAAGCAAGTTATGCGACACCAAAGGCCTACAGACCTATAAGCCTTACGTCCTTTCTACTTAAAGCCACGTAACGTATTGTACAATATATGGGAGCTATATTCAAATCTCAACCGATTTTGATGAAATTTCACAGAAATGTTAAGTGACAAGATAGTCCGTGCCAAGTTTTGCGCAGATCGGTTACAAATTGTAGCTTCTACAGCCATTTTAGTGCAAATCGAGCGCTACATATATATGGGAGCTATATCTAAATCTGAACCGATTTTGTTGAAATTATGCTAATATCTTAGAATCAATAACAAAACTGTCCGTGCCAAATTTTGGTCAGATGGGTTGAAAATTATAGCTACTACGGCCATTTAAGTAAAAATCGGGCGATACATATATATGGGAGCTAAATCTGAACCGATTTTGTTGAAATCTTGCAAATATGTTATGATCAGTAACAAAACTGTCCGTGCCAAATTTTGTGCAGATCGGTTAAAAATTGTAGCTACTACGGCCATTTAAGTGAAAATCGGGCGATACATACATATGGAAGCTATATCTAAATCTGAACCGATTTTGTTGAAATCTTGCAAATTTTTTAGGGTCAGTAATAAAAATGTCCGTGCAAAATTTTGTGCAGATGGGTTGAAAATTATAGCTACTACGGCCATTTAAGTAAAAATCGGGCGATACATATATATGGGAGCTATATCTAAATCTGAACCGATTTTTGTTGAAATCTCGCAGATATGTTAGGATCAGTAACAAAACTGTCCGTGAAAAATTTTGTGCAGATGGGTTGAAAATTATAGCTAATACGGCCATTTAAGTAAAAATCAGGCGATACATATATATGGGAGCTATATCTAAATCTGAACCGATTTTGATGAAATCTTAGAGAAATGTTAAGATCAATAACGAACTAATTCATGCCAGATTTTGCGCAGATCGGTTGAAAACTGTAGCTACTACAGCCATTTTAATGCAAATCGGGCGCTACATATATATGGGAGCTATATCTAAATCTGAACCGATTTTTGCCAAAATCAACTGCGTTCGTCCTTGGGCCAAAAAAGTGATAAGTGCAAAATTTCGTGATGAGTGGACAACAAATACGATCTGCACTTTGATTACAAGAATACATGGACTCACAGACGAATGGACGGACAGACGGACATGGCTAAATCGAGTCGATCGGTATACCTATCAATGGGTTTAGCTCTTCTCCTTCTTAGCGTTGCAAACAAATGCACAAATCTATAATACCCTGTACCACAGTGGTGGTGTAGGGTATAAATAGAAGAATCCGACGATGTCAAGACGAACACATTGGCGGTATGCATTGAAATCGATGGAGCTTTTAACAATGTGCGGACCGATGAAATAATCCAATCCTTAAATCATCTCTAGGTGTACCGAGTTCTTGGAGAATAGATAAATCATATGCTAAGGAATAGGTGGATAAATGGTAGGTGGCCACAGTAGCGCTTGTCCGTCTACGACGCTGAACGCCTGGGTTCGAGTTTTGGCGAGATCATCAGAAAAAAAATTTTCGGCGGTGGTTATTCCCTCCTAATGCAGGCGACTTTTGTGAGATATTGCAAATGCAAATTTTGCCCATGAACATTCCACTAAGTAACAGGGGCAAACTTCTCACATATCAATGAGTGCGGTGCGATTCAAGTTTAAGCTCAATGATAAGGGGCCTCCTTTTTATGGCCGAGTCCGAACGGCGTGACGCAGTGCGACACCTCTTTGGAGAGAAGTTTTACATGACATAGTACCTCACAAATGTTATCGACATTAGGAGGGGAAAACCAACGCTGAACATTTTTCCGATGGTCTTGCCGGGATTCGAGCCCAGGCGTTCAGCGTCAAAATTCGGACATTCTTACCTCCGCGCTATGGTGGCTATCGGTATATATGGCAGCTATATCCAAATCTGTACCGATTTGGGCCAAATTGCAGAAAGATGTCGAGAGGCCTAACACAACTCACTGTCCCAAATTTCAGCACAATCGGATAATGAATGTGGCTATTATTGGCCTTAGACCCTAAATCGGAGGATCGGTCTATATGGCAGCTATATCCAAATCTGGACCGATCTGAGCCAAATTGACGGAGGATATCGACGGGCCTAACACAATTCACTGTTTCGAATTTCATCACAATCGGATAATAAATGTGGCTTTTGTGGGCCTAAGACCCCAAATCGGAGGATCGGTCTATATGGCAGCTATATCGAAATCTGAACCGATCTGAGCCAAATTAACGGAGGAAGTCGAAGGGCCTAACACAACTCACTGTCTCAAATTTCAGCAAAATCGGATAATAAATGTGGCTTTTATTGGCCTAAGACCCTAAATCGGCGGATCGGTCTATATGGGGGCTATATCAAGATATAGTCCGATATAGCCCATCTTCGAACTTAACCTGCTTATGGACAAAAAAAGAATCTGTGCAAAATTTCAGCTCAATATCTCTATTTTTAAAGACTGTAGCGTGATTTCAACAGACAGACGGACAGACGGACGGACATGGCTAGATCGTCTTAGATTTTTACGCTGATCAAGAATATATATACTTTATAGGGTCGGAAATGGATATTTCGATGTGTTGCAAACGGAATGACAAAATGAATATACCCCCATCCTTCGGTGGTGGGTATAAAAAGCAAATTAAAAAAATGCTATAAACGGAATGACAAAATGAATATACCAACATCCTTCGGTGGTGGGTATAAGAAGGGAGAGGTTTGATATCGGAGACGACTCTTGTGGTCGAGTGCGAGGCTGATGCCAGCGGCACAGCCTTGGATTGGCGGTACTCTCATATTGCCATCTGGAAGACCATGCTACACGAATGGATCAAAGTTTGAGAACAGGGTGGGCCTGGGGGTCTACTTTGAGAATCCAGGGACTGAGATCTGTTATAGACTGCCTGACCATTATACGGTCCTGCAGACAGAGATCCGAGCAATCACAAGAAGGGAGAGGTTTGAGATCGGAGACGACTCTTGAGGTCGAGTGCGAAGCACTGCTGCCTGCGGTACAGTCTTCGATTGGCGGAACTCTGGTATTGCCATCTGGAAGATCAGGTTACACGGATCAAAGCTTAGGGACAGGGTGGACCTGAGGGTCTACATTGAGAATACGGGGACTGAGATCTTTTGTAGACTGCCTGACCATAATACGGTCATGCAGGCAGAGATCCGTGTGATCACGGAAAGCGTCAGGTGATGTGGTGTTAACGCGAGGACGTTGAATGTGAACCTTTTTACGGACATTAAACTGGCTATAAGAACGATAAGAACCAGGACGGTAAGGTCACAAACAGTGTAAGAAGGAGATAAACGCCTTCTCTGAAGATGACATGATCCTGCTAGTTTTGGTGTCTGGCCATAGGGAATAATTGGACCACAGATGATTTGGCGGTGAAGGCAAGAAAAATGCCCCCAATAAACTTGGTTAACCCGACGCAGTTCAAGTTAAGTGCGAGGGAGATGACACGCATGTTGCACTATGGAACAGCAAAATGGTTGGTAGAACGACGAAAACTCTATAGGGAGATGCGAATCGTGAGAAGAGGGGTCTATTATTGAAAGGAAGTAAGAAGGAAGTTAGTATTGTTTTCGGTATCATAACAGGGCACATAGGATCACGAGTTCACTTATAAAAAATCGATGCGGCATGTAATGGCATGTGTACGGCAGGCGGAGTCCTCATATGGGCATAAGACCCTTCATTTTGTAGATCGTTCTATATGGCAGCTATGTTCAAACATGGTCCGATTTGACCGGTTCAAGTTCAACTTAACCTGTGTGTGAAAAACTACGGGTCTGTGTCAAATTTCAGCATAATATCGCAGTTTTTAAAGACTGACGAACACACAGACGGATGGACGGACAATACACGCACATTGTTCAATCGTTTTAGAATTTTACTACGATCCGAGCATATATGAAAAGATTTTACGGTCGGAAATGGATATTTCGATGCGTTGCAAACGAAATGACTTAAAGGATATACCACCCATCCTATGGCGGTGGCTATGAGAACAAAAAAATCGGCTACTCAGGCCATCATTGTTATATTGAATTTACGATAATCGATCGTTCCATCATGTGTCCCTTTTCCCATATTTATCTTAAATTTTCTAAACATTTTCCTTAAACAATTACAATAAAATCTATGCTCATGATCTGAAGGATTTATGAATCTGAGCACCTTTCAATAATAAATATTTATTTCACTCTTCATATTGCTTTCCAATCAATTTAGATAAACATAACATGGTGACCATGGGGGAGGGGGAATTGATACATGAAAATAAGAACAAACCAAAACTGCTGGTTGCCGGCATTATCCATTTGCTTGGGTTCTAGTATTGAAAAGTAAACTCATGGAGTGATTGATATGGCTACGAGGACATATCCACTTCATACACACACACGTTCAAACACATTCACGTAGATTTCCACCATGTTATCCTTGAAGTCTTAAAATTGATTGAAAAATCTTTGCCATCAAACTTTCTATGCTCTACTCAGCCATACATTCGAACAGAGCATGTCAGTCACTCAGCCAGTGAGTCAGTCAACAGCATTGGCACTATTGACACAATCTATGAACCACTAACACCATCAACATGTGAATATGTGAACAGTGTTGCCATTTATTTCTATATTTCAGTCCGATATTGTCATAATGTTCGATTTAGGGGTGTTTTCGGGGGTAAGGTGATTCCCCAAACACTTGGCCCTGAAAAAATATCAGCATCGTGATTCGTATTCTTCTCCCCAATACCTTTCATTTGAATCCCACATTGACGTGGTCGCTAAATATGCCCTCTTTAGAGGTATTTTGGGGAGTGGGGTGATCTCGCATACACTTATCCTTAAAATATATCAGCATCGTGCTCTACTCACTAATATCATTCATTTGAACCCCATATTGCCATTGGCCTCAAAATTGGATATCAAATTCGTTTTCTAATCTCAAATACCTTTCCTAGGGTACGGACCCTAAAAACTATCAGTAACGAGATCCACTCCCTTTAAGACCCCATTTGTCATAGGGAGCAAATGCGTCTTATTTTGAGGTTCTTATGGGTGTGGGATGTCCCCTAGGCAATTGGTCCCGAATGTTGATATCAAATTTGTGGCTTACTCCCAAATACCTTTCATTTGATACCCATAATTCTATAGTCGGCAAATATGGCCGGTTTGGGAGGAGTTTTGGGGGATGGGGCAGCCGTTCAGTGACTTGGCCCTGAAAATATATATCAGATTCGTGTTCTACTCTAAAATACAGTCCCATATTGGAATAGTCAGCAAATAGGTCCTACAAGGGTGATGTTAGGGGGGTGGGGTGGTCCCATAGACACTTTTTCCCGAATATTGATATCAAATTCGTACTTTACTCATAAAGACCTTTCATTTGAGCCCCATATTGCAATAGTCGTAAATTTGTTCTCTTTGGGGGGTATATTTGGGAGGGGCGTCCCCCACATTTGGATATCAGATTCGTATTTCACACTCAAATACCTATTATTTCCATGGTCGGTAAATAAGTCCTGTGTAGGTGGTGTTTTGGGGAAGGACCCTCAGAAACTTGGTCCCCGTCAATTGAATATTAAATTCGTATTCTACTCGTAAATACCTTTCATTTGAGTCCCATATTGCCATGGTGGGTAAATATGTCCGGTTTAGGTGTTTTGGGGGTTGGGTGGTCCCCCAACGTTTTCTAATCTTAATTACCTTTCATTTGAGTCCAATATTTTTGGTGATTGGTATATATATGTATTTTGTAGGTTTTGGGGGTGGGGCGGCCCCACAGGTACCCTATCCGAAATTTTAATACAAAATTTTGTTTTTAGGTTACTATCAGAGGGCAAACAAAATTTCGCTTAAATCGTACCACCCATCTCCGAGATCTGGCGTTTCTGAAAATTAGGGTAAGGGGGAGCGTCCGTCCCCCCTTCAGATATCAAAAAAATAGTACCCTATTTTCCCCACGGAATCACACAAACAAACGGACAAACAAACACAAATTGACTTTTATACCCACCACCGAAGGTTAAGTTCAAAGATGGGCTACATCGGACTATATCTTGATATAGCCCCTATATAGACCGATCCGCCGATACAGGGTCTTAGGCCCATAAAAGCCACATTTATTATCCGATTTTGCTGAAATTTTGGGATAGTGAGTTGTGTAAGGCCCTTCGACATCCTTCTTCAATTTGACCCTGATCGGTCCAGATTTGAATATAGCTGCCATATTGACCGTTCTCTCGATTTAAGTTTTTGGTCCCATAAAAGGCGCATTTATTGTTCGAATTCGCCGAAATTTGGCACAGTGAGTTAGGTTAAGCCTCTAGATATATTTCTGCAATATGCCCCAGATCGGTTTAGATTTGGATATAGCTGCCATATAGATTGATCTCTCGATTTAAGGTTTTGGGCCCATAAAAGGCGCATTTATTGTCCGATGTCGCCGAAATTTGGGACAGTGAGTTGTGTTGGACCCTTCGATATTTTCTTTTAATTTGGCTCAGATCGGTCCAGATTTGGATATAGCTGTCATATAGACCGATCTCCAGATTTAAGGTTCTGGGCCCATAAAAGGCGCATTTATTGTCCGATTTTGCCCAAATTTGGGACAGTGAGTTGTGTTAGGCCCTTCGACTTCATTCTTCAATTTGGCTCACATCGGTCTAGATTTGGATACAGCTGCCATATAGACCGATCTCTCGATTTAAGGTTTTGGGCCAATAAAAGGCGCATTTATTGTCCGATTTCGCCCAAATTTGGGACAGTGAGTTAGGTTAAGCCCCTCGATATGCTTCTGCAATATGGCCCAGATCGGTTTAGATTTGGATATATCTGCTATATAAACCGATCTCTCGATTTGAGATTTTGTGCCCATAAAAGGCGCATTTATTGTCCGATGTCCCCCAAAATTTGCGACAGTGAGTTAGGTTAAGCCCCTCGATATGCTTCTGCAATATGGCCCAGATCGGTTTAGTTTGGATATAGCTGCCATATAGACCGATCTCTCGATTTAAGGTTTTGGGCCCATAAAAGGCGCATTTATTGTCCGATTTCGCCCAAATTTGGGACAGTGAGTTGTGTAAGGCCCTTCGACATCCTTCTTCAATTTGGCCCAGATCGGTCCAGATTTGGATATAGCTGCTATATAGACCGATCTCTCGATTTGAGATTTTGGGCCCATAAAGGGCGCATTTATTGTCCGATTTAGCGAAAATTTGGGACAGAGATTTGTATTTTGGCCTTTCGACATCCTTCTTTAATTTAGCCCTGATCTGTTCAGATTTGGATATAGCTGCCATATAGACCGATCTCTCCATTTGAGGTTTTTGGGCCCATAAAATACGCATTTATTGTCCGATGTCGCCGAAATTCGGAACAGTGAGTTAGGTTAAACCTCTCGACATACTTCTGCAATATGGCATTGATCGGTTTAGATTTGGATATAGCTGCCCTATAGACCGATATCTCGATTTTAAGTCTCTTTTTACTTGTTAAATGTAAGAAAATTAGAACCATGCTTGGCACAACCCTTGAAAATCGCACAACAGACCACCACTTGCAAAATTGCCAATCGGATAAAAATTGCTTCTACTAGGGGCCAAAGATCGGGAGATCGGTTTATATGGGCGCTATATCAGGTTATACACCAATTCAGACCATACTTGTCACGGTTATGTGAAGTTATAACAGAACACTACGTGCAAAATTTCAAACTATTCGGATAATAATTACAGCTTCTAAGGTCTCAAGAAGGACCAATATATATGGGAGCTATATCAAAATCTGAACCGATATGGCGCAATTGCAATGGCCAACGACCTACATCAGTACGAAGCATGTGTGCAAAACTTCAGGGGGTGTCTTTATTTGTCTGACAGTGATTTCCACAGACGGTCGGATGGAGGGGCATGACGGACAGAGGGGCATGGCTAGATCGCCTTAGACTCCCAGGGCCCTAGATCAATATTTCGAGGTGTTACAAATGGAATGACTAGATTAGTATTTCCCCTCCTCCTGAAAAAAGAAGGAGAAAACCCACAGCGTATGTAATGAAGCATTGGAAGATGGCGGCCAAGAGAAGAGCCCTCATCGGCATGGATTTCCTACAGTTTTCCACTTCAGTACCTTGAGGTAGAACAGAAAGAGATGTTCATCTGTAACCCTAACGATTGTAAAGAGCATAATGTCCCCATATGATCATCCAAAGAGGCAGCACCTGTGGGCAAGGCGATTTTGTGCACTTCCAGGTTACCATATCAGAATAGGCTTTTCTAAAAATATTAAAACAAAAATGATGGCAACTCTGCCTTTTACATACATTTTCAGTTTTCAAGCACTCATGAACCCTTGTTTTGTATGCCGGCTTTCGTTTGCTTTTCCTGCGTATTTTGCTGACAAGAACAACACACATTTTCAACAAACAAACTAGAACACATCACATACACAGCCTCCCCCTTTCGATTTCACCATGATACTTTGTTATTTCCTGGCATTGCTGTTTTTGGTCGGGAGAAGATATGTAAACAACAATACCTGTGCGGCAGGAGCAAAATGGTGTAAAACACCAAATGCTATAACTACCAAAAAAAAAAAATTGGTTGAAAGCATATTTGTTTTAATTGAATCATTGTTTGTCTGAAAGCCCACGACCAAATTGGAGCATACTTTAAAAGACAAATATTAGTTATGCTCAATAGCTGTCATGTTGTAGATTTTGTTCATTTAACATTTGTTTACACTGTCTTATGTGCGATCCTCTTTGTGATGGCTTTATACTGTCTCCCATTTTTTTTTGTCTTTTCGACTGCTGTCGTATCTCTTTCAATTTGCTGTGTTTGCTTGCGGTGGATGATTTTCTTTGGGACATCAGCGGTAGCCATCTACTCTAAGTAAGTCATCAAAGTGATGGTTACAGCATACGGGAGACAGATATTTGAATAGAGATACATGGAGTTGAGCCTTAGAAGCTTCTTATGTTGCTTAGAGCTTCCTTTTTGTGGTATGGGTAGTGTTTTAAAGACAATGTTGGAATATTTAGAAGTTATAACTATCTCATAGTAAAAATCCTTGTTGGAATTTTGCTTTTTATACCCTCCACCATAAGATGGGGGGTATACTAATTTCGTCATTCTATTTGTAACTACTCGAAATATTAGTCTGAGACACCATAAAGTATATATGTTCTTGATCGTCGTGACATTTTATGTCGATCTAGCCATGTCCGTCCGTCCGTCCGTCTGTCTGCCGAAAGCACGCTAACTTCCGAAGGAGTAAAGCTAGCCGCTTCAAATCTTGTACAAATACTTCTTATTAGTGTAGGTCAGTTGGAATTGTAAATGGGCCATATCGGTTCATGTTTTGATATAGCTGCCATATAAACCGATCTTGGGTTTTGACTTCTTGAGCCTCTAGAGTGCGCAATTCTTATCCGATTGGAATGAAATTTTGCACGGCGTGTTTTGTTATGATATCCAACAACTTTACCAAGTATGGTTCAAATCGGTCCATAACCTGATATAGCTGCCATATAAACCGATCTTGGGTCTTGACTTCTTGAGCCTCTAGAGTGCGCAATTCTCATCCGATTGGAATGAAATTTTGCACGACGTGTTTTGTTATGATATCCAACGATTGTGGCAAGTATGGTTCAAATCGGTCTATAACCTGATATAGCTGCCATATAAACCGATCTTGGGTCTTGACTTCTTGAGCCTCTAGAGTGCGCAATTCTCATCCGATTGGAATGAAATTTTGCACGACGTGTTTTGTTATGATATCCAACATTTGTGCCAGGTATGGGTCAAATCGGTTTATAACCTGATATAGCTGCCATATAAACCGATCTTGGGTCTTGACTTCTTGAGCCTCTAGAGTGCGCAATTCTTAGCCGATTGGAATTAAATTTTGCACTACGTGTTTTGTTATGATATCCAACATTTGTGCCAGGTATTGTTCAAATGGGTTCATAACCTGATATAGCTGCCATATAAACCGATCTTGGGTCTTGACTTCTTGAGCCTCTAGAGTGCGCAATTCTTAGCCGATTGGAATGAAATTTTGCACGACTTGTTTTGTTATGATATCCAACAACTTTGCCAAGTATGGTTCAAATTGGTCCATAACCTGATATAGCTGCCATATAAACCGATCTGGGATTTTGACTTCTTGAGCCAATTATTGTCCGATTTGCCTGAAATGTTGTACGACGGATTCTCTCATGACCATCAATATATGTGTTTATTATGGTCTGAATCGGTCTATAGCCCGATACAGCTCCCATATAAATCGATCTCTCTATCTTTCTTCTTGAGCCCCCAAAGGGTGCAATTCTTATTCGAATTAGCTGACATTTTACACCGAACCATATCTTGATATCGCTCTAATAGCAGCGCAAATCTTTTCTTATATCCTTTTTTGTCTAAGAAGAGATGCCGGGAAAAGAACTCGACAAATGCGATCCATGGTGGTGGGTATATAAGATTCGGCCCGGCCGAACTTAGCACGCTTTTACTTGTTATATATTCAGGCAATTGATCTCTGGTTGGTGCTCTATTCACCCAGGTCAATTCGGCATAAAAAACTGTCTGACAAGGGGATCTTGGGTCATGAGTGAAGCAGGCTATAATAGCTTCATTCTGGGTGCACCGCGAATCGTGACATTCTCTACCATGTAACGAGTAGACAGTCATGGCTTTGGCAGAGCTTACTGATGGTTAATGTTGTTGTGATGAGTAAGGATGCTCCCAGCATTTCATTGGGTTCAGATAATAACATAATTTTGTCCTATAGCCATTTGATTCAAATACCAGACTCTTTGGACAATTACGAATTACGAGCTTTAGGGAAATAACGATATATCATTAACACGGCTGATATCGTATTTATGCACCTGGTCGCATACCTCAGCTGAAACCTTCGTTCCCGGTGCAGGCAGCGAGACTCGCGAGCAAACGTGTTGAAATTCGCTGCAGTAAACCAAAAAATGTAGAGAAAGGATCGATAATTATCGCTTTGGACCACATGAGAGTCCACCCAAATATCGTCCAATGAAAAAATTTATCAACGCAAGCTTTAGATATGGAATGATCAGACGGCGGATATATGGATGGGTATATGTTTACGCTGATTCTTAGAAATCTCGAAATAAACTAAAAGTTGGCCTCCGAGATATTAGATACCGATATTCAGACTCCCACCTGTGGATCATTTTCCAATTGTCGAAGGAACCGATATGACTAGGAATTCAATTCGAAATTGTCCTTCAAAGGCGATAAGATAGGATGAAGCTATAAGACAATCACCATCAATTCTTAAAGGAGTATGTTTGGTAGGAAGACGGAAGTTGATCAAAAAATAATCAATTACTGGATGTTTATGGGCCTGGTAAGACCAGTGCCTATACATGAGTAACGAGGGAGCCTCTGTAGCCGAGTTGGTAGGGTGCTTGGATTACCAGCGCAGCGGTCGTGGGTTCAATTCCCGCCAGAATCCTTGGTCTATCGCTACTGTGGTTTCGCAATGGACTTAAAACTGTCTAAAGGACTGCCACTCTTACCTAACCAAACCCATGTATGAGTCATTCATATGATGGAAGTTTGTGGAGTGGATAGGAGAACACTTTCTGAGGGGTTTAGAAGTTCGATAGACCCGCTTGCGTTAGACTTACGGGAAAGCTATGGTCCACACCGAAATAAGGTATGGGACAACGCCTATCGAGGTCTATATTACCTACTCTGCCGCCAAGACTTTTCAATCTGCTGATTTTGGGTCTTAAGCTCATAAACACCGCATTTATTATCCTATTTTGCTGAAATAGTGAGTTGATTAAAGCCTCCTGATATATGACTCAAACACCTTGGATATATTGGGTTGCCCAAAAAGTAATTGCGGATTTTTTAAAAGAAAGTAAATGCATTTTTAATAAAACTTAGAATGAACTTTAATCAAATATACTTTTTTACACTTTTTTCTAAAGCAAGCTAAAAGTAACAGCTGATAACTGACAGAAGAAAGAATGCAACTACAGAATCACAAGCTGTGAAAAAATTTGTCAACGCCGACTATATGAAAAATCCGCAATTACTTTTTGGGCAACCCAATAGCTGCCATGTAGACCGATCTGCCGACTGATCTGCCGCAGTTAATATCCGATTTCGCAAAAATTTTAATTAGTGATTTGTTTTAATCCTCTCGATATCCGACTCAAATATGGTTCAGATTGGTCTTTTTTCAGATACTAGCCGAACCGGGCCCGCTCCGCTGCGTGTTCTTTAACTCTATAATACCCTTTTAAGGTGGGGACACTTCGCTCTGAATATGAATCATATTTCCGCCTATGACGCTGAATTGTTGTGATTGGTCTATATATCCATTTGGCGGGTTTTGGACGGGCCCCAGAGGCCGCGGACTACAACAATAGAAACCACGTTTTGTTTTTGGTGACAGTAGGTTACGTTGGGTTAAATTGAAAAGAGAGTGTACATATTAATCTGCCCCATGCCACTATAGACATACATCTAAGCCAGTAATCGGCTTGTTGTGCGCTCTAAAAACTAAAAAGTCACCTCGAAGAAGAAAATTTTAATTTTTAGGAAATGCTACAACATCTCATTATCTTCCCCGCATGCCCTATACATACTCTCACTTGCCGCACCGATTTTACCTAAGTGAGCTCGTAGTCCTATGTGTCCCGTTATGATACCGAAAGCTATACTGACCTCCTTCTTACTTCATTTCAGTATTAGCTTCGTCTTTTCATGATCTGGGTCTCCCCACAGTATTTTCGCCGCCCATGCCCTTAATTCGGACTGCGGCGACCCAAAAGTCTTCGGGTTAACCAAGTTAATTGACATGAGTCCTCTCGCCTTCATCACCAAATCATCTTTCCCTTCATTCTCCCTTACTCCTTTATGGCCCGGCACCCAAACGATGAGGATTTTTCCATCCCCAGAGAAGACGTTAATCTCCTTCTTACAATGCAAGACTCTTCGTGACCTTACCACCCTGGTTGTTATTGCCCTTATGGCAATTTTACGGTCGGTAAAGATGTTCACACTCGACCACATTCTCGCATTCGGACCACACCACATCACCCATTCCGTGATCGTGCGGATCTTCATCTACAAAATCGTATTTTGGTCAGGCAGTCGAAAACAGATCTCAGCTTTTGAGATTTCAATGTAGACCCCTAGGCCCACTCTGTCCTCTAGCTTTGATCCATCTGTAAAGCATGATCCCCCAGATGGCAATACCAGAGTTCCGTCAATCCAAGACCGTGCCTCCAGTAGAGTGCGACACACTCGACCTCAAGTGTCATCTCATGTATCGGACCGGAAAGCTCTTCTAATCTCTCCGGGTTTCCTATCGTCGCCTCGATTATACCACAATGGTATGACCTGATCCTATGCTCTGTTCTCGAAACCTGTTGTAATATCCTTACTTTGGACTTTTTCTCCATCGCAGTCCACCAAACTACTGAGGCGTAAGTAAGTATTGGTATAATCACTCTCCTATAGAGCCAGGGGACTATCCCTGGATTCAGGTCCCATCTTAAGTCTACGGCCCGTCTACATAGCGCCCAACTTCTGTGAGCCTTCCCACTACGCTACTGAAGTATTTGATTTTGTCAGATATCGAAATCGTTCTACTTGGGAAACGTGGTGCGTTAAATTTGCCCCCATTCGTCTTTCTTGTGAACAGGCAGATTTCAGTTTTCTCTGTATTAACATTGAGACCCCTGAGTCTAGCTCAGTCGTACGCCATCTGCAAGACCCTTTGGCCCTTCTACCTAGCTGATTCGGACCCATACCTCTTCGAAGAATTAAAACAACGTCTGCGTAGCATATCCATTCAAATTACTCCTCAGTTTTCATCCGTAAAAGGTCGTTTATGGTGGTCACCCATAGAAGTGGGCACGCGTAGAAATGACGTAAGGCTTATAGGCCTGTAGGATAAAAATACCACCCTTGCGTCCTGCTAGGCTTATGGAATGTATATAAGTCCTGGACACGCTATGAAGATAGTGGCCAGACGTAACGGCAGATAGTCGGCGTTCTTCTGTAGTAGCACTAGAAATATTCCATCAGGTTCGAGTGACTTAAATGGTTCGAAGCTCTTCAAGGCTTTCTTTAAGATAAATTCCGTAATGATAGGCCTCCGATCGCCCTCATTTTTCCAAGATTACGTTGTCTCCATGATTCCCGTGGTGTCCTGCGGAAAATGCGTCTTTATTAAGAGCCTCATCATGTTCTCCGTTGGCTCTGCTCTTACTGCCATGTCGTCAGCTTGGACATAGGTTTTCGAGAGTAGCTTTTTCATTTTGGCGGTATCATTAATGCTATCGATCTGTTCGCAGAAAAGCTCCCAGGACATACGTTTTGCCGCTCTGATAGTCTTATTGTATTCCTTGAGCCGTGTAGTACACATCCCAGTAAATCTCCGCTTTTTTATGACGTGCTCTGTTGTAAAGTCTGCGGACCCCTTTCCCGACATTGTGAATCTTCCCGGTCGTCCAGCGTTTTTCTTGGGCTGATTTCCTTTCCCGAAGAGGACAACTATCTTGGGAAGACTCCACTGTGCAATCGTATTACTATTGACATTGTCTTCTATGCTTGGACAATCTAAATTATCTTGCCCAAGTCTTCTTCTGAGTATTCTTCCGAATTTTGCTCATTAGGCTTTTAACTTAGTATGGAAGTTTATCGGATTCGGCGCTGGCCGTGCTGGCCGAATCAGATAAAAAATCATCGGGAAAAATATCGGGAGATAGGGCTATCAGGCAGCTATATCTACATATGGTACGATGTGAACCACACTTAACAAAAATGTGTAGGGGTCTACTGAAACTCACTGTTTTAAATTTCAGCGAAATCGGTTAAAAAATAAAGCTTTTGTGGGCTTTAGACGCTTTATCTGGAGATCGGTCAATATAGCAACAATACCTAAATATAGTCCGATTTGATCCATATTTAGGTCAGACATCAGATAACCCAATTTAACCCAAAATTTCAGCGAAATCGGGTAATAAATAAATTTTTTATGGTCTTCAGACCATTTATCGGCAGATCGATATATATGGCAGCTATATATAAATATAGTCCGATATGGACCGTATTTGGATCAGCTGTCGGGAGGCCTAAAGCTACTTAACTGTTTCAAATTTCAGCGAAATCCAATGAAAAACAAGTAAAAGCGTAATAAGTTTGGCCGGGCCGAATCTTATATACCCTCCACCATGGATCGCATTTGTCGAGTTCTTTTCCCGGCATCTCTTCTTAGGCAAAAAAATGATATAAGAAAAGATTTGCTCTGCTATTAAAACGATATCAAGATATGGTCCGGTTCGGACCACAATTAAATTATATGTTGGAGACCTGTGTAAAATTTCAGCCAATTCGAATAAGAATTGCGCCCTTTGTGGGCTCAAAAAGTAAAATAGAGATATCGATTTATATGGGAGCTGTATCGGGCTATAGAACGATTCAGACCATAATAAACACGTATGTTGATGGTCATGAGAGAATCCGTCGTACAAAATTTCAGGCAAATCTGATAATAATTGCGACCTCTAGAGGCTCAAGAAGTCAAGATCTCAGATCGGTTTATATGGCAGCTATACCAGCTTATGAACCGACTTGAACCTTATTTGACATAGTTATTGAAAGTAACAATAAAAAACGTCTTGCAAAATTTCATTCAAATCGGATAAGAATTGCGCCCTCTAGAGGCTCAAGAAGTCAAGACCCACGATCATTTTATATGACAGCTATATCAGGTTATGAACCGATTTTAACCATACTTTACACAGTTGTTGGATATCATAACAAAATACTACGTGCCAAAATTCATTCAAATCGGATAAGAATTGCGCCTTCTAGAGGGTCAAGAAGTCAAGACCCCAGATCGGTTTATATGGCAGCTATATCAGGTTATGAACCGATTTGAACCATACTTGGCACAGTTGTTGGACATCATAACAAAATACTACGTGCCAAAATTCATTCAAATCGGATAAGAATTGCGCCCTCTAGAGGCTCAAGAAGTCAAGACCCACGATCGTTTTATATGACAGCTATATCAGGTTATGAACCGATTTGAACCATACTTGGCACAGTTGTTTAACATCATAACAAAACACGTCATACAAAATTTCATTCCAATCGGATAAGAATTGCGCACTTTAGAGGCTCAATAAGTCAAGACCCCAGATCGGTTTATATGGCAGCTATATCAGGTTATGGACCGATTAGAACCATACTTTGCACAGTTATTGGATATCATAACAAAACACGTCATGCAAAATTTCATCCCAATTGGATAAGAATTGCGCCCTCTAGAGGCTCAAGAAGTCAAGACCCAAGATCGGTTTATATGACAGCTATATCAGGTTATGGACCGATTTGAACCATACTTTGCACAGTTATTGGATATCATAACAAAACACGTCGTGCAAAATTTCATTCCACTCGGATAAGAATTGCGAACTCTAGAGGCTCAAGAAGTCAAGACCCAAGATCGGTGTATATGGCAGCTATATCAAAACATGGACCGATATGGCCCATTTACAATACCAACCGACCTACACTAATAAGAAGTATTTGTGCAAAATTTCAAGCGGCTAGCTTTACTCCTTCGGAAGTTAGCGTGCGTTCGACAGACAGACGGACGGACGGACGGACGGACGGACATGGCTAGATCGACATAATATTTCACGACGATCAAGAATATATATACTTTATGGGGTCTCAGATGAATATTTCAAGTAGTTACAATCAGAATGACGAAGTTAGTATACCCCCCATCCTATGGTGGAAGGTATAATACAGCATTTATGGTCATTAGACCGTTTATCGGAAAATCGGTCTATATAGCAGCTATATCCAAATATGGCCCGATTTGACCCGTTCAAGAACTTAACCAGCGTGCATGAAAAAGACGTATCTGTGCCAAATATGAGCTCCATATCTCAATTTTTGAGTGATTACTACAGATGGACGGACAGACGGATAGATGGACACACACACGGACATCGTTAAATCGTCTTAGAATTTTACGATGATCCGAAATATATATACCTTGTAGGGTCGGAAATTGATATTTCAATGTGTTGCAAACGGAATGACTAAATGAATATACCCCCTATCCTACGGTGGTGGGTATAAAAATGAAGAAAAAGAGGCCTGTTTTCAACGATATTTTAGAAGGCATTATTTACGCACTCTTTCAACAGGGCTTATATAAGTGCTAATAGTATAAGTGAAAGGTGATGCCCTCTTTGGGATGCCTCTTTCCGCCGCTGGGTATACTTTGTGTTCATCTTCAAGCTGAATTCAGACCTACAAAGGGGTTTGGTAAATAACCCTACAATTAATAAGGTTGTTCTAATGCCATACTAACAGTTAAAGTTTTGCCTCTACAAACCTAAAGTATTGGAGCGTTTATCGGATGAAATCACCCGTTTTTTTGTATAGTTACAACAAACGTGGTGCAAATAAGTAATTTTTAACGATCCATAAACCCCTTAATTCTCTTTCATACCTGACTCAAGAAAATCCTCATCTTATGTATGCATGTCAGGTGCAAAAAGTCCTTTCCCCCTACCCCAACTCCTGAAAAGCTCATCCATAAAGAGTTGCACACTTTACATGGAATATTAAAGTTTTATGAATGTGTGTAACATTTATTGGTGGTGAGGCATTCGTTTATGGTTTCTCCCCACAAAGATTTTATGGGTCTGCATGCTGTGTACGATACAGCAATGTTGGTGTAAAAGGAATCCCCCCCCCCCCCCCCACCCCCCCTTTACATTGACAGAGTGAAAACAAGAAAATCAAACCGAGATAAAAATAGCTTTCAAAAGGGTACAAAAGTGGAATAAATGAAGCTTTGCAGTTAACGCTTAAATGTATTTAGAGTTTAGTTCATGCAACTTAGTGTCAAGGATATACAGACACATACTAACGCACTAACAGTGAAGCACTATACTCTCACAAGGATATCTAATGTTCCAAGAAGTACACGGAGAGAAATTGAAGTAAATTTAAAGTATTTTTTTCCTCTTTATTAAGATCAGTGTCCTTTTTATAGGTTTTTCCTCTGACTGCTATGAAATTTGATATGGCAAAAGCTATCCTTTTCAAAAATTCCAAGGATTTTTATGGTGTACCACCAACAACTGCTAATGCTCCGGTTACTCTTCGCGGTTGGAACTTCTTCTGGCGATTATTTTTCAGTTAAGTCAGTTATTCAGTATCCTTGTGATAGATACCACCATAAACATTTAACGTCTATTCACCTTGCTCTTGTGCAAAAAAAAAAAAAATGTCCTTCGTAAGTGAGGTGGTGTTGTTGTGTCAGTGTGTGTGTGTGTGAGCGTGCTTTCATGCCATTGTGTTTATAGACAGCTTTTATTTATTTATGTTCAATTTGTTAACAAAAGAAAATTGAAACGCACAAGCATTGTTCCAAGGACGATGATACTACACACACAATGCATGCGTTGGTAGGTAGGTAGTTGGGACTAACTGACTTTGGCTTAAAGGCTCATCAGGTAAACATTTGTCTGTTAAAATACAACAAATAACAACAACAGCAGCAGCAGCATCGACGAAGACGTTGACATGTATTATTGGTGCCTTATCTCGAAACTTTCATTCATGCTTTTCATGGATTTTGAAGCCAGTAATTGAAAAAAAAAACGCAAGTGTTTACATTTGTGCGGATTACACATGTGAATCTTGGATGAAGCTCTCTTGATTCGCTTTCAGTGAATCACAACCATTATAGAATGGAATAAATTTGGGGTATAAATCTATGGTAAGAATTTGTCATCACTGCCATAAGCTTTAACTCAAGTGGTTGCGAAAAAGCTAAGGCTGTAAACGAAAGATTGCTGAAAAATTTGCTAACGAATATTAGGCTGTATCGAAAAAAAAATGGGATTGGCAACCCCTAAAGGAATAAAAGCTAAAGGGTGATTTTTTTGAGGTTAGGATTTTCATGCATTAGTATTTGACAGATCACGTGGGATTTCAGACATGGTGTCAAAGAGAAAGATGCTCAGTATGCTTTGACATTTCATCATGAATAGACTTACTAACGAGCAACGCTTGCAAATCATTGAATTTTATTACCAAAATCAGTGTTCGGTTCGAAATGTGTTTCGCGCTTTACGTCCGATTTATGGTCTACATAATCGACCAAGTGAGCAAACAATTAATGCGATTGTGACCATGTTTCGCACTCAGTTTACTTTATTGGACATTAAACCAACCACACGAATGCGTACAGTGCGTACAGAAGAGAATATTGCGTCTGTTTCTGAGAGTGTTGCTGAAGACCGTGAAATGTCGATTCGTCGCCGTTCGGAGCAATTGGGTTTGTGTTATTCGACCACATGGAAGATTTTACGCAAAGATCTTGGTGTAAAACCGTATAAAATACAGCTCGTGCAAGAACTGAAGCCGAACGATCTGCCACAACGTCGAATTTTCAGTGAATGGGCCCTAGAAAAGTTGGCAGAAAATCCGCTTTTTTATCGACAAATTTTGTTCAGCGATGAGGCTCATTTCTGGTTGAATGGCTACGTAAATAAGCAAAATTGCCGCATTTGGAGTGAAGAGCAACCAGAAGCCGTTCAAGAACTGCCCATGCATCCCGAAAAATGCACTGTTTGGTGTGGTTTGTACGCTGGTGGAATCATTGGACCGTATTTTTTCAAAGATGCTGTTGGACGCAACGTTACGGTGAATGGCGATCGCTATCGTTCGATGCTAACAAACTTTTTGTTGCCAAAAATGGAAGAACTGAACTTGGTTGACATGTGGTTTCAACAAGATGGCGCTACATGCCACACAGCTCGCGATTCTATGGCCATTTTGAGGGAAAACTTCGGAGAACAATTCATCTCAAGAAATGGACCGGTAAGTTGGCCACCAAGATCATGCAATTTGACGCCTTTAGACTATTTTTTGTGGAGCTACGTCAAGTCTAAAATCTACAGAAATAAGCCAGCAACTATTCCAGCTTTGGAAGACAACATTTCCGAAGAAATTCGGGCTATTCCGGCCGAAATGCTCGAAAAAGTTGCCCAAAATTGGACTTTCCGAATGGACCACCTAAGACGCAGCCGCGGTCAACATTTAAATGAAATTATCTTCAAAAAGTAAATGTCATGGACCAATCTAACGTTTCAAATAAAGAACCGATAAGATTTTGCAAATTTTATGCGTTTTTTTTTTTAAAAAAAGTTGTCAAGCTCTTAACAAATCACTCTTTATTACGGAAGCGGTAGAAACTGAGGTAGAGGTTTAAAAATTTGCCTATCCACAATGTTTTAAGTTCGGCCGGGCCGAATATTAGGAACCCATAACCATGGGTACTGCTGAAAGCTTACTCACATGAATTTAGTTGATGGGCATAAATTTTCTCTACCTACCAAATTTCTGTCAAATCAGGCAAAAATTTAAGCTTCTATTGGGTTGCCCAAAAAGTAATTGCGGATTTTTTGAAAGAAAGTAAATGCATTTTTAATAAAACTTAGAATGAACTTTAATCAAATATACTTTGTTTACACTTTTTTTCTAAAGTAAGCTAAAAGTAACAACTGATAACTGACAGAAGAAAGAATGCAATTACAGAGTCACAAAAAATTTGTCAACGCCGAATATATGAAAAATCCAATATGTTTAGCGATCGACTCAGAATCCTCTCCAATTCGTTCTAGCTATGCCGTCCGTCTGTCCATGTTAGATTTAAGTGGCATTTAGCCCTCAGACTGACTTAGACGTTTTCGTCCATTGCGATACCACAGGAACAGGACAAAGAAGATGCCTTCTAGTTCCTACCATTAAAAACCCCAACAACTTGCAAATGTCCATGTCCTCTAAATCAGACAAAATCTCAAAGGAATGAGAACCGAAGGTGGAACTCCTTCGGACTGCCAGTGCGGGTAACACACACAGAGCAGATGTTCGATAGTCTCTTCTTCCTCCGACATCATTCCTTCCGACATCCTCACAGCCTCTGCAGAAGTCGTTACTTGTATGACAGCATATTTCAGACAGTGACCTATTACGACGGACACAATGACTGAGACATCTGTTCTAGCCAGAGGCAGCAAAGTGGTGGACCTCTTCAAGTCTAGATGAGGCCACATAGTTTTGGAATTCTCACAGCCCCCTCTTTGTGAACATCTATAATTTGTTGGCCTTCGGGCCTGGTCCTGAAAATTTAGCTTACATATCGCTAGAGGCATACCCACAGATTCCAGTGTCCTTGGAATGTGTAGGGTAGTTCCTAGTCTCGCAAGTTCGTCCGCTTTGGAATTCTCTGGGATATCTCTGGGGTCCGGCACCCGGAACAGGTGAATTTTGAACGGTTAAGCCATCTCGTCCTGCGGACTCTCTTAGCCGCCACTAAGCGACCTATCCATCAGCTTACCAAGCCAACACGGTCATGCAGTGTCTCATGTTTTGTTTTGTCTCCCTTAGGCACTGAAATGGAAGGGTCTTCCGCCTATGTACATGTCTTGATGTTATAGGACAGGAAATTGCATTGGAAGTTCATATTCAGGAGCGTACCGCGAACGTTCGCACATGTTGGGCACTATGTAGACTGGGCGTAGGCTCCAAAATGGGGCCTGAATCCGAGGATAGTCTACTGGCTCTACAGGAGCGTAATTAGACCAATACCCCTCACCCCTTACCCCTCAGTTGGTTTGGCGGACTGCGATGGAGAAGAAAGTGCAACATAAGGATCATACAACAGGTTCAGAGAAAATATTGGCTTGGCATAGGAGGAGCGGAGCTCCTGAGTAATGCACGATAATCAGCTTTTAGTTGCCGGTCCATGAAAGGTCAGACGATTTGACTGTGAAGGCTAGAGGACATCCGTCAATAAATTTGGTTAACCCG
This sequence comes from Stomoxys calcitrans, assembly GCF_963082655.1. Classification (NCBI taxonomy): domain Eukaryota; kingdom Metazoa; phylum Arthropoda; class Insecta; order Diptera; family Muscidae; genus Stomoxys; species Stomoxys calcitrans. The sequence goes on from NC_081555.1 coordinate 35,889,538, forward strand.
AACACTTTTGGGTCGACGAAAACGGGTAAAGGGCGAGGGCTACGTAAGCACATGGAACTGGAGCGATGAGGACCACGTCCAATAGAGCTCTGGTGACTATTATAGTTATCTGACCCATTTACATACAGATTAAGTGGTGACTATTATAGTTATCTGACCCATTTACATACAGATTAAGTGTGAGACAGCCACAGCGGCTATGAGACTTCAGGCAATTGGAGAATGGACAGAGGATAGGAGTAGGTCATACCTTCGCGGTATAATCGAGGCGACAATAGAAAACCTGGGGGGAAGGGAAGAGGTTTCTGATCGTGACATTTGAGACGACATTTGAGGTCGAGTGCGAGGCACTGCTGCCAGCGGCAAAATCTAGGATTAACCGAACTCCTGGTATTAGCATCTGTGAGTTCATGCTACATAGATGAATCAAAGCAAGAGGACAAAGTGGCCCTGGGGTCTACATTGAGAACCCAGGAACTGAGAGATGTATTTTCGACTACCTAACCATTCTAGGGTCCTGTAGTCGGAGATCCAGGCGATCACGGAATGCGTGAGGTGTTGTGGTGCTAACGCGAGGACGTCGAGTGTGAACATCTTTACGGACAGTAAAATGACCATCAGGGCAATAAAAACCAAGACGGTAAGCTCACGAACAGTCGTGGAGGGTAAGAAGGAATTAACACCCTCTCTGAGTACGGCACGATCATCAGCTTTTGGTTGCCGGTCCATGAAAGGGTGGACGATTTGACTGTGAAGGCTAGAGGACAGCCGTCAATAAATTTGGTAAACCCGGGCAGACAATTTGAGTGTGAAGGCTAGAGGCCAGCCGTCAATAAATTTGGTAAAGGGCGAGGGCTACGAAAGCACATGGAACTGGAGCGATGAGGACCACGTCCAATAGAGCTCTGGTGACTATTCTAGTTATTCGACCCATAGACATACAGATTAAATATGAGGCTGCTAACGCGGCTATGAGACTTCAGGCAATGGGAAAATGGACAGAGGATAGGAGTAGGTCATATCTACGCGGTATAATCGAGGCGATGGAAGAAAACCTGAAAGAAATAAAAGTGGTTTCCGATCGGATAACTGATACGAAACTAAAGGTCGAGTGCGAGGCACTGCTGCCAGCGGCACAGTTTTGGAACGACGGAACCCTGGTATTGCCATCTGGAAGATCATGCTACACAGATGGATCAAGCCTAGAGGACAGTGTGGGCCAGGTGTTTACATTGCGAACGCAGGGACTGTAATCTGTTTTACACTTACTGACCATGATACGGTCCTGCTGGTGAAGATCCGGGAGATCATTGAATGGTGCTGTGGAGTGGTGTGGTGTTGGTGATGTGCTGTCGATACCCTCGACTGTATGTATTTTTACGGACAGTAAAGTGGCCATCAGAGCAATAAAAACCAGGACGGTTAGTTCACGAACAGTTGTGGAGTATAAGAAGGAGATTAATGCCCTCTCTGAGGTTGGCATGATCCTCATCGTTTGGTAGCCGGTCCATAGAGAAGTGAGAGGGAATGAAAGAGCAGACTATTTGACTGTAAAGGCTAAAGGACAGCCGTCAATAAATTTGGATAACACGAACCCTTTTGGGATGAAAGAGCCCTAGCAGAGGGCGTAGGCGACGAACGCACTTGTAACGCACGCAGGGACTGAGATCTGTTTTAGGCTGCCTGACTTAAATACGTTTCTGCTGGCGGAGGTCCAGGAGATCACGGAAATCGTGAGGTGGAGTGGTATAGGTGGTGTGGTGTTGTAGGGGTGGTGTTGGTGATGTGGTGTTGGTGGTGTGGTGTGGTGTTGGTGGTGTGGTGTTGGTGATGTGGTGTTGGTGGTCTGGTGTTAGTGGTGTGGTGTTGGTGGTGTGGTGTTGGTGGTATGGTGTTGGTGGTGTGGTGTTGGTCGTGTGGTGTTGGTGGTGTTAGTGGTGTGGTGTTGTGGTGTTGGTGGTGTGGTGTTGGTGGTCTGGTGTTAGTGATGTGGTGTTGGTTGTGTGGTGTTGGTGGTGTGGTGTTGGTGGTGTGGTGTTGGTGGTGTGGTGAGGTGTGGTGTCGATGTCCTCGAGTGTACATATCTTTACGGACATGGCGGAGATCCGGTAGATCACGGAATGCGCGAGGTGGAGTGGTGTGGTGTTGGTGGTGTGGTGTTGGTGGTGTGGTGTTGGTGGTGTGGTGTTGGTGGTGTGGGGTGGTGTGGTGTTTGTGGTGTGGTGTTGGTGGTGTTGCTGGAGTGTTGTTAGTGGTGTGGTGTTGGTGGTGTGGTGTTGGTGGTGTGGTGTTGGTGGTGTGGTGTTGGTGGTGTTGGTGGTGTGGTGTTGGTGGTATGGTGTTGTTGTTGTAGTAGCAGTGTGTGGTACACGAAGGCGGCAGCCCTTGCCGATGAAGGAATTCATAGGGTCAATCCGGAACATACAACCGGCTGCCATGGGATTGGCTGCATGTGGTGTTGGTGGTGTGATGTTAGTGAAGTGGTGTTAGTGGTGTGGTGTTGGTGGCGTGGTGTTTGTGGTGTGGTGTTAGTGGTGTGGTGTTGGTGGTGTGGTGGTGTTGGTGGTCTGGTGTCGATGTCCTCGAGTGTACATATATTTAAGGGCAGTAAACTGGCTATCAGGGCAATAACAACCAGGACAGCAAGGTCACGAATGGTTTTGGAGAGACAAAAGGAGATTAACGCCATCTTGAGAATGGTACGATCCACATCATTTTGGTGCCGGGCCGTAGTTGAGTAAGGGGGGATGAAAAACTAGACGAATTGGCAGTGAAGGCCAGAGTACTGGCGTGAAAAAACTTGGTTAACCCAAAGCCTTTTTAGGGTCGACGTAGTCCGAGTTAAGGACGTGGGTTACGAACGCCAATTTATCCTTTTGGTACGGTGTGGGCAACGAATGCCCATTTAAACTTTTGGAACAGCGTGGGCTACGAACGCCCCTTTAACCTTGTGGAACAGCGAAACAGTCGGTAAGGCGACGAAAATCCTATGGTGAAATCCATATTGTGAGAAGACGAGGCTATTGCTGAATGAAAGTAAGCAGGAGGTCAATATAGCTTTCGGTATCATAAGAGGACACGGGCTCACTTATGCAAAATCGGTGCGGCAAGTGATTGTATGTGTGGGGCATGTAAGGAATGTAGGGCATGTGGGGAATTTATTTCATGTGGGGAAGATGATGAGACATTGCAGCATTTTCTATGTCATTGCCCGGCTTTCGCGGCTAACAGACACCGGTAATTAGGTGGGGACACAATAGTAGACATGATACAACTTAGGGGTGTGGTAAGGCTGACAACTCTGTGAAAAATCATAACTTAAAACATAATACGGTCCTGCTGGCGAAGATCATTGAATGCGTGGGGTGGTGTGGTGTTGGTGGTGTGCTGTCGATGTCCTCGAGTGTATGGATCCTCGAATAAATTCCTATGTTTACAATAAATAATTGTTATTGACATGGTTTAGACCTGTTTCTTCTCTTCCACATCGTATATGGTTGCTACATCAAACCAATATTGTTATGAGGTTAACTCGGGCAATATTTTCTTCATAGAAAGCTATCATGTCCTTATAAACAAAACACAAGCCATAAAAACAGTACAGTCGATTGATGTTTTCAAACGAAAAACTAATTTCCATAAATCTGTTTTCCATAGCCTATAATCCCCAAAAGTTTCCATCTCTAGCTGCCATTCCCAACACACTTTCCGAAACGCATACTTTTCCTCAAAAAATGCTCTCAGGGCCATGACAATTTCTCGAAATTTTCTACGTATGTATATGCGAAATAAAAGACGGAAACAATTTTGTATCTTCATTTGAATTGTTTGTTGTCCCTTGAGAGTTAAGAATGAAAATCCGGATGCTATTCTACTTAAATCGACAAGGAGCAAGTAAACTACCATCTGGGTATAAATGTTTGCACAGGTAAAGCAACCCAAAAGGAGGTTGGCACAGGAAACGGAAATGTTTTGGCTTAAATTTAAAGTGCAATAAAAAAAAAACGAAACACGAAATCTTCCAACCCCTTTAGACCCATTTGCCTACATCCCATATGTTTTTTTGTTTTTCTTTGCCAAAGAGAAGGAAAAGCGAAACAACTTAAAGCCATCATTTATTTATGCAATTTAACGCCCACGTTCCAAATTAAGTACGTGGTGGTACACATAGGTAAACGATGTGGAGACACAATTGGCGGAGTCAAGCCTACGCCCCAGAATACAAGTGCAATTGCCCGTTGTCTTTCATGGCCATGATTTAATGGCACACATATTTGGTAACAACAATTTTGGATGTGACTCAATTCCCATTTCTTCGTTGGCTGGGCTGTCCCAATGACATATGCTTGGGTTTCATGCAGCCTTGCCAAGGAGAAACTAAAAAAAAGAGTCCTTATATGATAAAAGCAACGTAAAAGGTATTGGCTTTGTTAAACGCTTACTTGGCAAATGCCTTTTGCACCATGAGCTAAAGGAAGTTTGTTGCATTTTCTTGCAGTTTTGCTTTCGACCTTCAGTTGGCATTTGCCAAAAAGATCGCTATCGAAAACCCCTTGGAAATGCTTCGTTGGCAAAATTAGAAATACGTTTCGCTTTCCCCCCATCTTCAGAAGATGGCATTGAAAAAATTGCAAATATATTGGGTTTCCTGCTTCTACGATGCTTTATGTGTTTCCATATGGTGTTGCGATTTGTTCTGCTGGCTTATCGACTTCAAGTTTAGTGTCATTGTAAAATCTCTTTGGTTAGAACAAAACAAGAGAATAGGTATCAAATAAGAACGGTGTCAATTCATCCCATGGTTATATTGCCATTTTTTTTGAACTTAGCACTTTGTTGTGAGCGATTTAAATAAGTGTCACTATTTTATGTGCTCGATAGTAAATTTGAAAAGTTTCGCAGGGCTTTCGAGTAAGTAGACGGTTTTTTTTCAAATAAAATGCAAAATAACATTTTGTATGGAAAAATGTTGGTCACAGGTGGTAGTTTGATAGATTTAACTTCAAATAAGCAAAAGAGTGCTAAGTTCGGCCTGGCCGAATCTTATATACCCTTCACCAAAGGGTACATAAGATTGGCGCCAGACAAGGAACCAGATAGTCTTCCTCTTTCTGTAGTAACGCCGGAAATATGCCATCAGGTCCGGGTGACTTAAATGGTGTTAAGCTCCTCAAGGATTCCTTCTCCATAAATTCCGTTATTGTAAACCTTCGATCAACGTAATTATTCCAAGATTTCGGTGACTCCGTGAGTCCCGTCGTATCCTATGGAAAATGGGTTTTCATCAAAAGCCTCAACATGTTCTCCGTTGTCTCTACTCTGATAATCTGATATAGCTGCCATATAAACCGATCTCGGGTCTTGCCTTCTTGAGACTTTACGCTTTCCTTCTTGAGATCCGAGATCGGTTTATATGGCAGCTATATCAGATTATCAGAGCAGAGACAACGGAGGACATGTTGAGGCTTTTGATGAAAACCCATTTTCCACAGGATACGACGGGACTCACGGAGACACCGAAATCTTGGAATAATGACGTTGATCGAAGGTTCATAATCACGAAATTTATGGTGAAGCAATCCTTGAGGAGCTTCAAACCATTTAAGTCACCCGGACCTGATGGAAAATTTCCGGCGTTACAACAGAAAGAGGCAGACTATCTGGTGCCTTGTCTGGCCAAAATTTTCACAGCGTGCCTAGGACTTTCATATACTCCGAAAGCCTGGCGGGAGGCAAGGGTGATGTTTATACCTAAGCCCGGCAAGACAAGTTATGCGACACCAAAGGCCTACAGACCCTTAAGCCTTACGTCCTTTCTACTCAAAACCATGGAACGTATTGTGGACACCATGATAAAGAGTATGACATCCAGCGAACTGCTCAAATACAAACAGCATGCCTATGTCAAGGGAAGGTCGGCAGGGACTGCCCTGCACGAGGTTGTACATAAAATAAAATAATCGTAAAATTTCAAATTTTGCAAATTTTCCCCATGAACATTCCTCTATGGAATAGGGGCAAACTTCTCACACATCAATGAGTGCATTCCGATTCAAGTTTAAGCTCAATGATAAGAGGCCTCCTTTTTATAGCCGAGTCCGAACGGCGTGCCGCAGTGCGACACCTCTTTGGAGAGAAGTTTTACATGGCATAGTACCTCACAAATGATGCCAGCATTAGGAGGGCACAACAACCGCTGAAAAATTTTCTGATGGTCTCGCCAGGATTCGAACCCAGGCGTTCAGCGTCATAGGCAGACATGCTAACCTCTGCGCTACGGTGGCCTCCATGCATTGACATCGAGGGGGCTTTTAACAATGTACGGAGCGACACACTGATCCAATCCTTAGACCAGAACCGGGTGGACCCGGTCCTTAGAGACTGGATAAACCATATGCTAAGGAAGAGGTGGATAAATTGTGTGCCTAATGGCATAAATATAAGGGAGAAAATGGCACAGGGCACGCCACAGGGGGCCATTTTAACGCCACTCCTATGGGTGATCACCATAAATGACTGAGGAGGGATTTGAACCTGTCTCCTACGCAGACGATGTTATAATACTTTTAAGAGCTAAGGATCCAAACGAGCTATGCAGAAGGCCCGAAAGGGTCTTGGATATGGCATATGACTGGGCTAGACCCAGAGGTCTCAATGTTAACCCAGAGAAGACAGAAATATGCCTGTTCACGAGGAAGACGAGGGTGGGCCAATTTAACGCACCACGTTTCCGCAATTAGACGATTTCGATATCTGACAAGGTCAAATACTTAGTTGTGATCTTGGACAGGAAACAGAATTGGAAGTGTCACATTCAGGAGCGCACTGAGAAGGCACGCAAATGTTAGGCACTATGTAGATGGGCCTTAGGCTCGAAATGGGGCCTGAATCCGAGAATAGTCCTCAGGCTCTACAGGAGCATGATTAGACCAATACTTGCTTGCGCCTCAGCAGTTTGGTGGACTGGTATGGAGAAAAAAATGCAACTCAAGGACCATTTAAACAGGTTCAGAGAACATGTTGCCTTGGCATAGGTGGAGCGATGAGGATCACGCCCACTAGGGCACTGGAGTTTATTCTAGATATCCGTCCCATTGACATACAGATTAAGTGTGAGGCAGCCACTAAGGCTATGAGACTTAAGGCGATGGGAGAATGGATTGAGGATGGGAGCAGCTCATACCATCGCGGTATAATCGAGGCGACGAAAGGAAACCTAAAAGGAAGTGGAGATGTTAACGATCAGATACCTAAAATGAACCTTGAAGTCGAGTGCGACGCACTGCTGCCAGTGGCACAGTCTTGGATTGACGAAACCCTAGTATTGCCATCTGGAAGATCATGTTACACGGATGGATCGAAAGCTAGAGGACAGAGTGGGCCGGGGGGTTTACATTGAGAACCCAGGGACTGAGATAAGGGCAATAACAAACAGGACGGTAAGATTCCGAACAGTCTGGCAGAGATTAACACCTTCTCTGAGTATGGCACAATCCGCATCCATTGGGTGCCGGGCCATAGTGAAGTAAGGGGAAATGAAAAGGCAGACGATTTGGCGGTGAAGGCCAGTATTGCCATCTGGAAGATCATGTTACACAGATGGATCAAAGCTAGAGGACAGAGTGGGCCTGGGGGTCTACATTGAGAACCCAGGGTCTGAGATCTGTTTTAGATTGCCTGACCATAAAACGATCCTGCAGGCGAAGATCCGGGCGATCACGGAATGCGTGAAATGGTGTGGTGCTAACGTGAGGACGTCGAGTGTGAACATCTTTAACGACAATAAAATTGCCATAAGGGCTATAACAACCAGGACGGTAAGGTCCTGCAGTGTAAGAGGGGGATTAACGCCTTCTCTGAGGATGGGAAAATCCGAATCGTTTAGGAGCCGGGCCAAAACGGAGTAAGGGGAAATGAAAGGGCAGACGATTTGTCAGTGAAGGCAAAGGCTTCGGTTAACCCGAAGCCTTTCGGGTCGACGCAGTCCGAGTTAAGGGAGTGGGCGACGAATGCGCATGCAACCCAGTGGAACAGCGAAACGGCCGGTAGGACGGCGAAAATCCTATGGGGTGATCCAGATTGTGAGAAGACGAGGCTATTACTGAAAGGAAGCAAGAAGGAGGTCAGTATAGCTATTGGTATCATAACGGGACACATAGAACTACGAGATCACTTTGGTAAAATGGGTGCGGCAAGTGATAGCATGTGTACGGCATGCGGGGAAGCTAATGAGACGTTTGAGCCTTTTCTCTCTCATTGCCCGGCTTTCGCTTCTAACAAATACCGGTACTTAGGTGGAGACACAATATCAGACATGAACCAACTTAGGGGAGTGACATTGAGTAAAACTAAGGATTTTGTAAGTTGCACGGAATTCCTAACTTAAAATTTTCTTTTTAGAGGTTACTTTATAGTTTTTAGAGCGCACAACAAGCCGATTACTGGCTTAGGCGTATGTCCATAGTGGCATGGGGCGGATTAATATCTGCACCCTATTTTCAACCTAACCTAACCTATTGGAAGTTGTGACAAAATGATGTGTGCAAAATTTCAGCCAAATCAGATAAGAAATGCGCTCTCTAGAAGCTCAAGTAGCCAATCGGGAGAACGGGTTATATGGCAGCTACATTAGGTTATGAAGCGATCTGAATCATACTTAGCGCTTATACACTTGAAAGTTATACCAGAATGACACGTGCGAAATTTCAGCCAAATCCGATAGGAATTGCGCCCTCTAGAGGCTCAAGAAGTCAAGATCCGAGATTGGTTTATCTGGCAGCTATACCAAAACATGGATCGATGTGGCCTACTCGCAATTCCAACTGACCTACACTAATAAGAAATATGTGGGCAAACTTTCAAGCTTTACTCCTTCGGAAGTAAGCGTGCTTTCGACTGACAAACAGACGGACCGGAAGACGGATGGACGCACGGGTCTTGACTTCTTGAGCCACTAGAGGGCGGAATTCTTATCAGATTGGAATGAATTTTTGCACGACGTGTTTTTCTATAATATCCAACAAGTGTGCCAAATAAGGTTCAAATCGGTTCATAACCTGATATAGCTGCCATATAAACCGATCTTAGGTCTTGATTTCCTGAGCCTCTCGAGGGCGCAATTCTCATCCGATTTGGTTGAAATTTTGCACGACGTGTTTTTCTATAATATCCAACAACTGTGCCAAATAAGGTTCAAATCGGTTCATAACCTGATATATCTGCCATATAAACCGATCTTAGGTCTTGACTTCTTGAGCCTCTAGAGGGCGCAATTCTCATCCGTTTTGGCTGAAATTTTGCACGACGTGTTTTGTTATGATATTCAAGAACAGTGCCAAATAAGGTTCAAATCGGTTCATAACCTGATATAGCTGCCATATAAACCGATCTGGGATCTTGACTTCTTGAGCCTCTAGAGGTCGCAATTATTATCCGATTTGCCTGAAAATTTGTGCGACGGATCCTATCATTAAATTGTGGTCCGAACCGGACCATATCTTGATATCGCTCTAATAGCAGAGCAAATCTTTTCTTTTATCCTATTTTTGCTTAAGAAGAGATGCCGGAAAAAGAACTCCACCAATGCGATCCATGGTGGAGGGTATATGAGATTCGGCCCGATCGAATTTAGCACGCTTTTACTTGTTATACCCTACACCACCACTATGGAACAGGGTTTTAAAGGTTTGTGCATTTGTTTGCAACGCTAAGAAGTAGAAGAGCTAGACCCATTGATATGTATAACGGTCGGCTTAGTATCACTTCCTGATTCGATCTAGCCATGTCCGTCTGTCTGTCTGTCCATGTATTCTTATGATCAGATACAGGTCACAGGACGCGTTTATTGTCTGATTGTCTTGGAAATTTGCACATGTCACTTCTTTGACCCAAGGACGAACGCTATTTATTTTGAAAAAAATCGGTTCAGATTTAGATATAGCTTCCATATATATCTTTCATCCGATATGGCCTTTTAAGGCTGTAGAAGCCACAATTTTGGTCCGATATTTACAATATTTGGCATGAGATGTTTTATTCAATGTCCTCACATGTATGCAAAATTTCATAGAAATCAATTCAGATTTAGATATAGCTCCCATATATATCTTTCATCCGATATGGACGATATATTTTGTCCTTACCGCATTTAATTAATCCTCTAATTATGAGTTCCCTTACCCACGTATTGACAGGACTATCTGTAATATTAAACTTTCGAAGTGTTGCCAACAGTGTAACAAAATGAATATACCTTCCATTCGATAGTGTAGCATGGAAGAATGGACTGTTGTTTTTTTTTTTTTTCATCAGAAAAACAGATAGATTTTGGAAATACCAAATAGCAAACGTCGGTTGAGCTCAGGTGATTTATTTTGCTGCCACATTCAAGGTAAAACTCCGGAAATACAATCACATTTGAAGATAAGCTTGATTTTATGTCATACTCGTTAGCTAGCTCCGCTCATCTTACCTTGAAGGTGGCTTGGATGATGTAATGGCACACAATAAGGATATCTAGATGCAAATGTGGCACTCAGGGAGTTCTTGCTCACTTTTCGTTTGTGTTTATGTCTCCTACCTTCTCCTGTTTCCAAAAATGTTGGTCCCCCAACGCAAAGTAAGAAAGTAGTTTGAAATAATCCTAAAAGCTTTTTGTTCAATGTGTAATCCTACTTTTGCCTTGCTTTGACCACTAAAGGCTAAGGGCGCCAAAGATAATGCGGATAACGGAAAACTATGTGGAAAATAAATTGCCCTTAAGCCATCACAAAAAATTGATGAGAGTTTAATCTCTGTGAGAGAGAGAGAGAGCTTGTGTGTGTTGGGCAAACTTTGCTGAAAAAACATGAAAGGATATATTGTGAAAATTTTACTTTAGCATCATATGTATCTTGGGATTTCCCATTGACTGTCATGAGTCATGACATGTTGAAATAAGGCTTTGTGACTTTTTGTTTGCATGAAATGGGTCATCTCAACAGTTAGTAAATCACAAGGGAATAGATGAAGAATTTTAGAAAATATCATAGATAAGTGGAACTAGGTTTCCGAAAACTATTTTTGTATTTCTATGTAATAGATAATTGAATTTATTGTCTCTTTTTGTTTATTTCAGTTAAGACCATGATCTAAAGCAATTTGGTCATACTGGGCTGACTAACAACTGGTAAGTTGATAAATTAATCGAATATTTTAAGCAGGAACACAACTCACTGTCCCAAATTGCGGCGACATCGGACAATAAATGCGCTTTTTATGGCCCCAATATCTAAAACCGAGAGGTCGGTCTATATGGCAGCTATACCCAAATCTGGAGTGATCTGTGCCATAATGCAGAAGTATGTCAAGGGGCTTAACCTTACTCTTTACTTTACCTTAATTGGCAATGACAGAATATTTGTTCCACTAGCCGAACGTAGAATCGCGTTCCAAGCGCCGCGATGGTATGCGCTCATTTTAAAATCTCTGACACCAAGTTTCGAGGTATCTTCCACCACTTGATCTTTCCATCGGGCTTTTAGTCTTCCCGGTTTGCGTATATCACTGTGTTTGCCTTTAAAAGACTTCTTTGCTGGAGCTTTTTCATCCATTCTGACAACATGACCTAGCCAACGCAGCCGTTATATTTTGAAGCGTGTAACTATGCTATCGTCGTCATACAGCTTATACAGCTCGTGGTTCGTACGTCGCCTATATTCTCCATTAACGCAAACTGGTCCATATATTTTTCGAAAAATCTTTCTCTCAAATACATCAAATACTCCAAGTACTGCCTCATCTGCTTTCACAAGTACCCATGCTTCAGAACCATATAACAGCACGGGTAGTATCAGTGTCTTGTATAGTGTAATCCTCGTCTGTGGAGAGGTGACCTTGTTTCTATACTGGATACTTAATCCAAAGTATCATCTGTTTGCCTGTATTATTCTTCGCTTTATCTCAAAACTGGTGTCATTCGGTTTGCTTACGGCGGTGCCGAGGTAGGTAAAGTTACTGACTGTCTCAAATTTGTGGTTCCCAACTTTCTCCATTTTCTTTATCTGCTCGGTTGTGCAAGGCTTTTTGGGAGTTGAAACTATCCATTTCGTCTTATCTCCATTTACTGCTAGACCCATTTTCACTGACTCTCTTTTGATTCTTTCAAAGGCTGCAGTTACTTCTTCCGGTGACCGACCAATGATATCAATGTCGTCGGCATAGGCGAGTAGCATGTGTTCTCTCGTGTTTAGTGTGCCATATCTATTCACATCTGCATCTCGTATAATCTTCTGCAGCAGGATATTAAAGAGATCACACGATAGGCTGTCTCCTTGTCTGAAACCTCGTTTGGTATTAAATGGTTCGGAGAGATTATTTCCTATTCTTACTGAGGGACGCGTATCAGCAAGTGTCATCCTGCAGAGGCTTATTAAACTCAGACATTGCTTGAAATACTCTTGAACGTAAAGGGGTATCGAAGGCGGCTGGCTTTGTAGTCAACAAAGAGATGGTAGGTGTTGATTTGTTCTTCTGGGGTCTTTTCCAGGATTTGGCGCAGTGTGAATATCTGGTCCAGGGTGGATTTACCAGGTCTAAAGCCGCATTGAAAGGGACCAATTATCTCATTGACTTTAGGTTTTAATCGTTCACACAGTACACTCGAGAGTATCTTGTATGCGATGGGGAGGAGACTTATTCCTCTGTAGTTGGCACATTGCGTCTTGTCCCCTTTCTTGTGTACGAAACATAGTATGCTGAGGTTCCAATCAACGGGTATGCGTTCTTCTAGCCAGATTGCTCAAATAAGCTGATGCATACGCCTTATCAGCGTGTCGCCTCCGGTCATAAATAGTTCAGCGGGTAACCCATAGGCTCCTGCTGCCTTGTTGTTCTTTAGTCGGGTCACCTCATTCTGACTATTGTCTCATTGACTTTTGATTTTAATCTTTCTCACAGTACGCTCTGGAGTATCTTGTATGCGATGGGTAGTAGACTTTTTCCTCTGTAGTTGGCACATTGCGTCTTGTCTCCTTTCTTGTGTACGCGACATAGTATGCTGAGGTTCCAATCATCGGGTATGCGTTCTTCTAGCCAGATTGCTCAGAAAAGGTGATGCATTCGCCTTATCAGCGTGTCGCCTGTGGTCTTAAATAGTTCAGCGGGTAACCCTTCGGCTCCTGCTGCCTTGTTGTTCTTCAGTCGGGTCACTGCAGCTCATTCTGACTAGGAGGTAAACATTCTATACCATCATCAGGGATTGGTTCTGCGGTATCCTCTTCGCCGCCAACATCGGACACTAGAAGTTGGGTAAAATGTTCTCTCCATATCCTCAGCATGTTATCTTTGTCAGTTACCAGATTTCCTTATTTGCCTCTGCAGGAGGAGGTGCCCGCACCAAAGCCATCGGATTGATGTTTAATTCTTTGGTAGAATTTTCGGACTTCATTCTGACTCCTGTACATCTCAATTCGCTAGCACTCACGTCTTTCCATTTCCTTTTTCTTTCTGCGGTAAAGACGTTTCTCATCTCTCCTTTTATCCCCATACCTCTCCTTCATCTACTGATTGCAGGGCTACTGATTGCAGGGATGCTCTATATGCCGCATTCTTGGCTTCAGTATCATCTCGACACTCTTGGTTGTACCATGGGTTTCTTGGAGGAAGCTTTCGGTACCCAAGTACGGATTTCGGGGCATTTTCCAAAGAGAGGGTAATATTGGGTTGCTCAAAAAGTAATTGCGGATTTTTTTAAAAGAAAGTAAATGCATTTTTAATAAAACTTAGAATGAACTTTAATCAAATATACTTTTTTTGCACTTTTTTTCTAAAGCAAGCTAAAAGTAACAGCTGATAACTGACAGAAGAAAGAATGCAATTACAGAGTCACAAGCTGTGAAAAAATTTGTCAACGCCGACTATATGAAAAATCCGCAATTACTTTTTGGGCAACCCAATAGTTTGCCACTGCGCCATTATATTATCGGAACAAGGAGTGCTTTCATCAATCAGTTGGGTTAGTCGAGTGAAGTATGCCGCTGCCATTTGTTGTGTTTGCAGCTTTTCAATGTCCAGCTTCCGCGCAGTGTCAGATCTTACTTTCTCGCCATGTTCAAACGGGTGCGAACCTTTGCTGCAGCAAGGTAATAATCCGAATCTATATTCGGTCCACGGATCGATCGTACATCTAACACGCTGGATGAATGCCTTCCATCTATCACAACGTGATCAATTTGATCTCTCGTGTTTTGATCGGGTGACAGCCATGTAACTTTGTGAATATTTTTATGTTGAAATCTGGTGCTACTTAATACCAATCTTTCGAAATCTTTCAGTCTCAACCCATTACTGGACGTTATCTCGTGGAGGCTAAACTTTCCGACTGTTGGACCAAGAATGTCTTTCTTCCCTATCTTCGCATTAAAATCTCCCAGAACGATTTTAATATCATGGGCGGGGCAGCGGTCATATTCTCTCTCTAGGCGCTCGAAGAAAATATCCTTGGTCTGCTCGTCCTTGTCTTCCGTCGGGGCATGGGTGCACATAAGGCTGATGTTGAAGAATTTGGCTTTTATGCGGATTGTGGCTAGCCTCTCATCCACCGGAGTAAAGCTGGAGATAAGGTGATTCAGTCTCCGACTAACCACAAATCCATAGCCAAATTCATGCCGCGTGTTATGGCAGCTATAGTAAAGTTAGTCACCGTTTGGTGTTGTAGTGACGCCATTCCCAGTCCATCGCACTTTCTGTAAGGCGGTGCCTTGTACTTCTCTTATATCTCTTATATAGTCGACGTTGACAAATTTTTTCACAGCTTGTGACTCTGTAATTGCATTCTTTCTTCTGTCAGTTATCAGCTATTACTTTTAGCTTGCCTTAGAAAAAAAGTGTAAAAAAAGTATATTTGATTAAAGTTCATTCTAAGTTTTATTAAAAATGCATTTACTTTCTTTTAAAAAATCCGCAATTACTTTTTGGGCAACCCAATACATCCGCCAGCGCATATACTGCACCTTCTCTATAGAGAGTGCGGACATTCCAGGTGCAGATCCGAAAATCATGGTCCTTTTTTCGCTTGGGTGAGTTGTCAACGTTTGGGGGGTCCGTTTTTACTATTCCTTTGTTTCCCATAGTAGTTCTCATAGTTTTCCGGGGGCGGATTACTGGCCCAGCGCCCCAAACGCATGGGTTTTGTGGGATTGCACACGTATCCCTCGTTGTGGCGAGCCGCTTGCTCCAAAATCCGACACTCGCCGCCAGCCGCCCCTATCCTGGGAACAGATGCTGATGTTGGCCATTGGTTATTTGAAGGCGCCAATAACTCGCCTTGTCATCTCGAGTATCATTGGCACTCAGTATATAATTAAGAGCCAATGCCACCTGACTCCTCACTGCAACTCTCCTCTCAAAAATCGCTGACTGCCCGCGGCCGCATTTGCAGCTACTCCGCATAAAAATTGATCTTTCCACCATCTGCAACCTGTGAACGGCCCCGGTAGCTATCAGCTAAGCTTCCCGTAATAACTATGGACACCACACAAGTCGGAGCTCAAAGTTCCAGCCTGTGTGGTGCTCATAGTTATCCCGTATCGGCCGGATTGTTTAATAGCCCATCTGAAAACATCCGCCAAGATCCATCAACATTGATTCAGAATAAGATTTAACTCCCACTTTGTACTTATAGGGTAGATGTAGGGTATTATACAGCCGGCACCGCCCGACTTTTGCCTTTCCTTACTGGTTTTTCGTTAGAGAATGTGTTTTTAAACAACTTTGCTTTATAGAAACTTCTCTCTTAGCAAAAACCAAGCAGAACATCTCTATGCTACTTGGTTGTTACATTCGTAGCCATAAGTGTCGCTAGCAGTAGCAAGGTAATATATTCCACTGCACCATGGTGACCCCTCAATACTTTCAAATTTACGACTTCTATTTTTCTCTATTTTACTCAACTGGGTCTTCAAAATTTACAACTCACTTTAGCTATTGCTACCGACTACAAATTTAAAAACAGCACATTTTATATGTCACATTTTTCCTTAGAGTCCCTTAAACAAAATACAATCATGTGGTGTGTTGAGTGGAGTGCAGGTTCTATGCTTGATGTTCTGCCCTACTTAACCAACTTGGTTGGCTGGTTGGTTGCTGGCTTTCTTGCTTGGTCTACCATGGCAATTTGTACTTTCGAAATGTTTTTTTCCTTTCAATTGTTTCAAGTTTTTCCTGCCACGTACAACTTTAAAGTATGCCCCACCGGTTGCTAGTGAGAAATCCTACTCACCGAGTATGGGGTGTAAAGAAAATCGATATGTTTTCAAACATATCCTAGTTAGAGCTCTGGAAGGCTTGTGTGGCTTTTAGACAGTTTTCAGTTGAAATTTTTGTGTAGTTGAGTTAGTGTTTGAAAAAATTCTTCTGGGCTTGGGTATGTGTCTGCGTAAACTTCCGTTTTTATGGCAAAGGGAAGCACTAAACCGGTGAAAATGTTGAGAAACTTTATGTCTTGCTTCATTGGCCTATTCGCGAAATGGCCGCGCATAAACGCATGTGTTTTAATGCCTCTTAGCATGACATGGGTAGTACGGCATTTGATGGGGCCATTTTTTTTTTCCTTGAATACATGCGAAACTGATATCGTTACATTTCTTGTAACAGTTTTTTGGCAGCACTTTAAAGGCATTAAATTGTTGACCAAGAGGAAGGAGAAGCACAATTAGTTGTTTTAATATACCTTAGTCTGAATTATTGGGTTGCCCAAAAAGTAATTGCGGATTTTTTAAAAGAAAGTAAATGCATTCTTAATAAAACTTAGAACGAACTTTAATTAAATATACTTTTTTACACTTTTTTTCTAAAGCAAGCTAAAAGTAACAGCTGATAACTAACAGAAGAAAGAATGGAATTACAGAGTCACAAGCTGTGAAAAAATTTGTCAACGCCGACTATATGAAAAATCCGCAATTACTTTTTGGGCAACCCATAGAATATGATAACAATGTTAAAAAATTTTACTTAAAAAGCCGCAGTGGCCTAAAGGGGATCATGTCGAAATGTGATCCCATGGGCTAGAGTCCAGGCGACAATATCAGGACTCTAACTCGTGCATTCAACTTCACAGGCCATACTTGGTTTGTATGTTGCAGACCATAGTGGAAGTCATTGAGCCAAATTTCCGCCAAATCGGATAAAAATCGGGAGATCGGTTTATATGGGAGCTAAATCAGGTTATAAACCTGATTTAGACCATACTTGTTGGAAGTCATAACAAAAGACTTCGTGCCAAATTTTAGCCAAATTGGATAAGAATTGCGCCCTCCAAAGGCTGAAGAATTCAAGATCCCAGTTTGGCTTATATGGCAGCTATAACAGGTTAATAACCGATTTGAACCATACTTGGCACAGTTGTTGAAAGTCTTAACAAAACACCTGGCACCCGGCACGGGATAGCTGTGAGAACCACACAGGCTGGAACATTGCACACAAATTTGGTTAGTGTTAATTGCTATCACGAAAAGCTTAGCTGCAAGCTACTTAGCGCGTTCATAGGTTGCATATAGTGGGCTTGCTGCAACGGCAATCGCGGACAATCATCGGTATCGAGAGGAGAGTCTTAGCGAGAGGCCGGGCGGCAAAGGCTTTTGCTCAAATTCTCGATATGACAAGGCGCGTTATTGAAGCTTTTAAATAACCAATGACCACCCCATTCCCGCGGCGATCGGTCTTTTGGACCAGAACGAGCTTGCTAACCTACAGGAGCTTGACATGGATGGCCACCTCTACATGAAAGCGTGGATACAATAACAACAACAACCAACCGACCTGCACTGATAAGAAGCATTTGTGCAATATTTCAAGTGCCTAGTTTTATTCCTTCGAAAGCTAGCGTGCTTTTGACAGACGAACAGACTGACGGACGAACAAACGGACAGACAGACGGACAGAAATGTCTCTGCATAAGTGAGCTCGTAATCTTATACGTCCTGTTATGATACCAAAGGCTATACATATCTTCTTCTTCCTTCCTTCGGATCTCTCCATAGGATTGTCGTCATCCTGCCGTCAGTTTTGCTGTTCCACAGTGTTACAACGTCAACGCCCTTAACTTGGACTACTTTGCCATGAAAGTCTTTGGATAAACAAAGTTTATTGACGGCATTCCTCTGGCCCTTACTGCCAAGTCGCCTGTTTTCCCCCTATTCCGCAATTACCTGATACTCCAACAATGCAAGTCGTGCCATCCTCAAATAAGGCGTTAATCTTCTTACATTTCACTTCATACACGAAAAGTTACCTCGAACAAGTAAAAGGCATTAAGTTCGGCCAGTCCGAACTTTGGATACCCACCACCTCGTGTATGTGAATGCATTATTTATGCCCCCATAGCAGTTATATACAAATGTGGTCTGATTTGAAACAAATTCGGCACGGACTTTGAGTGGTCTAATAAATACAAGTAGCTGTTCAATTTTGGTTCAACAAGGACTTAAATCGGGAGATCGGTCTATATAGCAGCTATATCCAAATCTGGAATAATCTGGGTCAAATTGCAGAAAGTTTGTCGAAAGGCTTAACACAACTCATTGTCCTAGATATAAGCGAAATCGGACAATAAATGCGCCTTTTATGATCCCACACCTTAAATCGAGAGACTGGTCTATATGTCAGCTATATCCAAATCTGGACTGATCTGGGTCAAATTGAAGTAGGATGTCGAGTGGCCTAACACAACTCTCAAATTTCGGCAAAATCGGCCAAAAAATGCGTTTTGTTTGGGCTTAAGACCTTAAATCGGCAGAGCGGTCTATATGTTGACTATATCAAGATATAGTCCGGGATAGCTTATCTTCGAAATTAACCTGCTAATGGACAAAAAAAAAAAAACATGAATCGTCTTACAAACGAATAACGCCAGCAAATTATTAAATTTTATTATCAAAATTGCCTGCTCTGTTAAGAAAGTTCATCGCGTGCTTCTTCCATTTTAAGACGAAGCTCATGTTTGGCTCAATAGGTATGTAAACAAGCAGAATTATCGATTTTGGAGTAAAGATCAGCCAGAAGCATTGCAAGAGCTACCAATGCATCCAAAAAAAGTCACAGTTTGATGCAGTTTATGGGCTGGTGGCATCATTGGACCGTACTTCTTCAAAGATGATCGTAACATAACTGTGAATGGTGAGCCCTATCGTGAGATGATATCCAACTTTTTTTACCCAAAATGCAAGAGCATGACATCGCATGTGATTTCAACAAGACGGAGCCACATGTCACACAGTACAAGTAACAATGGACTTATTGAGAGGCGAGTTCGGTGAACATTTAATTTCACGTTCGGGATCGATCAATTGGCCGCGATTTAACGCCTTCAGACTATTTTTATACCTACCACCGAAGGATGGAGGTATATTCATTTTGTCATTCCGTTTGCAACACATCGAAATATCCATTACTGACCCTATAAAGTATATATATATTCTTGACCAGCGTTAAAATCTAAGACGATCTAGCCATGTCCGTCCGTCTGTCTGTTGAAATCACGATTCAGTCTTCAAAAATAGAGATATTGAGCTGAAACCTTGCACAGACTCCTTTTTTTGTCCCTAAGCAGGTTCGAAGATGGGCTATATCGGACTATATCTTGATATAGCCCCCATATAGACCGATCCGCCAATTCGGGGTCTAAGGCCCGTAAAAGCCACATTTATTATCCGATTTTGCTGAAATTTGGGACAGTGAGTTGTCTTAGGCCTTCGACATCCTCCGTCAATTTGGCTCAGATCGGTCCAGATTTGGATATAGCTGCCATATAGACCGATCGTCCGATTTAGGGTCTTAGGCCCATAAAAGACGCATTTATTGTCTGATGTCTCCGAAATTTGGGATAGTGAGTTGTCTTAGGCCCTTCGACATCCTCCGTCAATTTGGCTCAGATCGGTCCAGATTTGGATATAGCTGCCATATAGACCGATCTCTCGGTTTTAGGTTTTGGGGCCATAAAAAGCGCATTTATTGTCCGATGTCGCCGCAATTTGGGACAGTGAGTTGTGTTAGGCCCTTCGACATCCTTCGTCAATTTGGCCCAGATCGGTTCAGATTTGGATATAGCTGCCATATAGACCGATCCTCCGATATAGGGTCTTAGGCCCATAAAAGACGCATTTATTGTCCGATGTCTCCGAAATTTGGGACAGTGAGTTGTGTTAGGCCCTTCGACATCCTTTGCCCATTGAGATACTTCTGCATTATGGCACAGATCGGTCCAGATTTGGATATAGCTGCCATATAGACCGATCTCTTGGTTTTAGGGTTTGGAGCCATAAAAAGCGCATTTATTGTCCGATGTCTTCGCAATTTGGGACAGTGGGTTGTGTTAGGCCCTTCGACATCCTTCTTCAATTTCACTCAGGTGAAATGATTTGGATATAGATTTGGATTTGGATATTGATTTGAATATATAGACCGATCTCTCGGTTTAATGTTTTGCGGCTCCAAAAATGGTGCATTTATTATGCGATTTAATTGAAATTTGACACATTGACTTATGATAGGCTTTTCGACATCCATGTTGTATATGGTTCAGATCGGTTTATTTTTAGATATAGTTACTAAAAAGACCAATATTTTAAACACAATTGAACAATGACTTGTACTTATTTGTATTTGGTCCAAATCGGTTCATATTTCGATATCATTGCTATGGGACATAAGGTATGCAACTGTCACCGGATTTTGATGAAAGGTGATTTACATATATACCCGAGGTGGTGGGTATCCAAAGTTCGGCCCGGCCGAACTTAACGCCTTTTTACTTGTTTGATTTTTTTTGTGGGTCTATGTTAAGGCTCATGTCTATACAGACAAGTCCGCTTCAATTAACGCATTAGAAGACAATATTGAAACGGTATCGTGGGATACCAGCCGAAATGTTGGAAAGAGTATGCCAACATTGAACTAAGCGGATGGACCTTTTGAGGTCCATTCACTGTCAACATTTTCGTGAAATAATCTTTATACATTAATTTATATGGACCGTATTATCGATTCAAATGAAGATTTCATGCATTTTTTTGAATTTTAAGTGTTTTTATTTGAAAAACTTTCCTATAGCTCTTAAAAAATCGTATTTTAGTATTTTAGTTTCTGCCATACTATCGGAAAAGAGTGCTTAATATGGTACATCAGTAGTTAGTAGATCCTGAAACCATGGTTCCTGTCCGGCTGAGGCCCCGTGTGGGCTCATCGTGGTGTTTCCAAAGTAACAGCAGTTAAGTTATTTAACTTTTAAAAGTCATTAATTCGTGAGAACTAGCCTTTAGGGTCTTATCTCAAATAATTCCCTGTTATATTGCAATAGTTGCTATAGGGCTATAGATCCATTTTCGATGTGTTACAGAAGAGATGAGGGAATTACTATACTTTACATTCTATGGTGGTGAGTATAACGATATATCAGAGTACCTTCTTCCTCTTCACAAAGAAGATCCGCATTCGTGGCCTCACATTACACTGCCTATCAATACATATTCCTCTTTAGTTGTACCTCCAACTCTCAAACTCTTTGCATGTCCCCTGATAACCTTTTGGTGTATGTATACCTTATCTTACACAAGTAATTATAGGTGAAGGTAAAATGCTAATGAAGTCCCAAACACCTGCAAGTGACTCACACAAGCCAACTGAACACTTCATTGTACCTCTCTGGTGATTTCCTTAGTTTCTGCTCGTTGGCATTTGTGTTAGATTTTTCCAAAGTGTAATATAATTAAATTAATTAATATTTAAGTGCAAGCAAAGCTCACATTGCAACGGTTCCAAGGGTTGGCAAGGAGAGCTTTCATAAACATGCAATCTTTGAGCATAACGGAAACTTGTGGACTATGCTTATGTTAGAGGAGAATTACTTTTCATTTGAGCACAAGCTGATTATGATTACTCAGTATTCTATGAATATTCCAAACGTTGCAGTAATTTGCATTAATTTTAGTTAAGAATTTTAAATTAAAGCAACCAGAATAACTGCCACTAGAGGGTTGAAGAAATTTATTGATTTTAAAATTGGCCTACCTTGCGACTTATTTGAGCTTTGGCATCGTTTATTCCAATATGTCAAGCATACAGTCCATTGTATGTCGTAGAGCAGCTTTGACACATAATATTGAGTTGCCCAAAAAGTAATTGCGGATTTTTCATATAGTCGGCGTTGACAAATTTTTTCACAGCTTGTGACTTTGTAATTGCATTATTTCTTCTGTCAGTTATCAGCTGTCACTTTTAGCTTGCTTTAGAAAAAAAGTATAAAAAAAGTATATTTGATTAAAGTTCATTCTTAGTTTTATTAAAAATGCATTTACTTTCTTTTAAAAAATCCGCAATTACTTTTTGGGCAACCCAATATTTTGAAATAAATATCTTATTGCAATCGACATGATATTTATAGAGCAAAATCTGTTAAATTGAACTATTTCCAGCCACACATTGTTACAAACAGACGATGTTCACATATATTGCTGTAGATTGCTGCGAATGCAAATAAAATTTAATTTAAATTTTTCATACTGATTTTATAAAAATTTTCCATAATAATTCGATATCAGCTTATGATTTACAATTGCAAACTAAATAACAATTTTTTTAACCAAATTTGAATCTTCACATTAAACTCATTGTAAATTCTGTCAATGAAAGCGAATTTGATTGCGGTGTACACATTCCATGGTGTTTAAATATTTTCCAAAATAAGTGGATTTTTGTTTGTATATGCAACTTACAATAAATAATTAAATTTGGCATCAGTTGAAATGTTGCTTTTGACTTGAAATATTTAAACTGAAAGCAAAAAAGCGATATATAATCAATACCAGTACATGTGGGTATAGCATTATGCAAAACCAAACGGTATTGGAGTTGGGGAAACCATGATTAAGAGTAGGACATTCAGCGAACTGCTCAAATATAAGCAGCATGCCTATGTCAACGGAAAGACGGTAGAGACTAACCCGCAAAAGTTTGAGCATAAAAAAGTAAAAACGAGTTAAGTTCGCATGGACCGAACTTTGGATACCCACCACCTCGGGTGTATATGTAAACCACCTTTCGTCATAATGCGATTAAAAATGCATAAAAGATGTCGAAGGGCCTAACTTAACTTACTGTCCCAAATTTCGGCGAAATCGGACAATAAATGCGCTCTTTATGGTCCCAAAACCCTAAATCGAGAGATCGGTCTACATGGCAGCTATATCCAAATCAACACCGATCGACGCCAAATTGAAAAGAGATGCTGAAGGGCCTAACACAACTCACAGTCCCAAATTTTGGCGACATCCGATAATAAATGCGCTTTTTATGGCCCCAAAACCTTAAATCGAGAGATCGGTCTATATGGCTGCTATATTTAAATCTAGACCGATCTGGGCCAAATTGAGGAAGGACGTCGAAGAGCCTAACACAACTCACTGTCCCGAATTTCGGCGAAATCGGACAATAAATGCGCTTTTTATGGCCCCAAAACCTTAAATCGAGAGATCGAGGTCTATATGGCAGCTATATCCAAATCTGGTCTGATTTGGGCCAAGTAGCAAAAAAATTTCGTAGAGCCTAACGTAACTCACTGTCCCAAATTTTGGCGAAATCTGACAATAAATGCGCCTTTTATGGGCCCTAAACCTTAAATCGAGAGATCAGTCTATATGGCAGCTATATCCAAATTTAGACCGATTTGAGCCAAATTACCGAAGGATGTCCATGAGCCTAACGCAACTCACTGTCCCAAATTTCAGCAAAATCGGATAATAAATGTGACTTTTATGGGCCTAAGACCCTAAATCGGAGGATCGATCCAATATATGGCAGCTATATCCAAATCTGGACCGATCTGACCCAAATTGACGAAGGATGTCGGAAGGCCTAACACATTTCACTGTCCGAGTTTTTGGCAAAATCGGAAAATAAATGTGCCTTTTATGGTCCTAAGACCCTAAATCGGAG
Organism: Stomoxys calcitrans; assembly: GCF_963082655.1. NCBI lineage: Eukaryota > Metazoa > Arthropoda > Insecta > Diptera > Muscidae > Stomoxys > Stomoxys calcitrans. The sequence goes on from NC_081555.1 coordinate 35,913,502, forward strand.
GATCGGTGTATATGGCAGCTATATCCAAATCTGGCCCGATCTGAGCCAAATTGCCAAAGGATATCGAACGGTCTAACACAACTCCCTGTCCAAAATTTCAGCAAAATCGGATAATAAATTGTGGCTTTTATTGGCCTTAGACCCTAAATGAGCGGATCGGTTTATATGGGGGCTATATCAAGATATAGTCCGATATAGCCCATCTCCGAACTTAACCTGCTTATGGACAAATAAAAGAATCTGTGCCAAGTTGCAGCTCAATATCTCTATTTTTGAAGACTGTAACGCAATTTCAACAGACAGACGGACGGACATGTCTAGATCGTCTTAGATTTTTACGCTGATCAAGAATATATATATACTTTATAGGGTCGGAAATGGATATTTCGATGTGTTGCAAACGAAATGACAAAATGAAGATACCCCCATCCTTCGGTGGTGGGTATAAAAATCAGGTTGATACTTTGTGGGTCTTATGATATAAAGATAAGGGAGAAAGTGGGACAGCGCACGTCACTGGAAGTCAACCCATTACTGGACGTTATCTCGTGGAGGCTTAACTTTCCGGTTCATTACCTGATATAGCTCTCACATAAACCGATCTCGGATATTGACTTCTTGAGCCACTACAGGACGCAGTTTTTATCCGATTAAGCTGAAATTTTGCATGACGTGTTTTGTTATGACTTCCAATAACTGTGCTAAGCATGGCTCAAATCTGTTCATAATTTGATATAATTGTCATATAAACCGATCTCTGATCTTGACTTCTTGAGCCGCTAGAGGGCGTAATTATTATACGATTTGCCTGAAATTTTGCATATAGTGTTTTGGTTTGACTATAAATAACAGTAGCAAATATTCAAATCGGTTCATAACCTGATATAGCAATCACATAAACCGATCTCGGATCTTGACTTCTTGAGCCGCTAGAGGGCACAATTATTATCAGATTTGGCTGAAATTTTGCATGAAATATTTTGGTTTGACCATCAACAACTGTGTCAAGTATGGCCTAAATTCGGTCCCCACATGATATGCTCCCATATAAACCGATCTTGGTTCTTCACGTCTTGAGCCGCTAGAGGGCGCAATTATTATTAGATTTGGCTGAAATTTTGCATGAAGTGTTTTGGTTGGACCATCAACAACTGTGTCAAGTATGGCCCAAATTCGGTCCCCACATGATATGCTCCCATATAAACCGATCATGGCTCTTCACTTCTTGAGCCGCTAGAGGGCGCAATTATTATCAGATTTGGCTGAAATTTTGCATGAAGTTTTTTTGTTTGACCGTCAACAACTGCGCCAAGTATGCTCCAATTCGGTTCATAAACTGATATAGCTCTCACATTAACTGGTCTTGGATCTTGACTTCTTGAGCCGATAGAGGGCGCAATGACTATACGATTTAAATGAAATTTTTGTACTGACTTCGGACAAATGTGCCATGTATGCTCCAAATTGGTTAATAATCTGATATAGCTTCCATATAAACCGACTTCGGATCTTGAACCTCTAGAGGTCGCAATTATTATCCGATTTGGCTGAAGTGTTTTGGTTTGACCATCAAGAAGAACTATGTCAAGTATGGCCCAAATCGGCTCATTACCTGATATAGCTCCCATATAGACCAATCTCTCGGTTTTATTTCGCCACTATAGGGCGCAATTTTTATTCGATGTGGCTGATATTGTGCATATTGTATCCCCCGACCAGGTAAGCTTTGGGCTGTACTCTTAAGATCTAGGACTGGTCATATCGAAAAGTTTACCCAACTACTGCAGTGTGTATCAAGCAGAGATCCTAAAGGTTGCCAGCAACGACTTTTACAGAAGCTGTGAGGACATCGAAAGAGAAGAGACACCTTCGGTGTGTGTGTCCCGCACTGGCAGTCAGAAGGAGTTCCTCTTTAGTTTCTCATATTTTTGAGAACCTGTCTGATTTAGCGGATGTGAACATGCGCAGGTTGTTGGGTTTTTAAAGCGACCTGGATGGTTCAACGGTAGGAACTAGAAGGCATTTTCCTTCTTCTGTTCCTGTGGTATCACAATGGACGAAAACGTCTAAGTGAGTCTGATGGCAGACTGCCACTTAAACCTAACCTAAACTTACCTATTCCACTTTGGTCTCCACCAGCCAAATCAAATATGACCCCATTCGGTTCATAACTAGGTATAGCTCAAATAGCATAGGATTCCTTATCCATTATGAAGATTAAAAGAACTGGACAAATGCGATGCATGGGGGAGGGTTTAGAAGCTTTGTCATAAATTTCAAAATGTGTGCGGAGTTTGGTCTGAATCAGTCCATAACCTAAACTATCTTCGTCATTCCTTTCGGAAAAAAATCGAAATATTAGTCTAAGACCTCATAAAGTATTCACACACATACACACACACATACTCTTGACAACTATGAATAAGTCAATGGTAGCAAGGGAAATGTTGATTGAATTTAAATGCTGTCAATAGGTAATTTCCTGCAAATTGATTGTTGTGGTATTTATTGTCATTTTTTTGTAAAGCAATTACTTTGCAATTACAATCACCAGCAATAAATGATAATGGAACGTTGAAGACAATTTCTTTATTTTAAACTATTTGTTGACCCATGGAAATGTTTGAAAGTTAATTTCAATGGTGAATGGCCTTATCAACTATGAAATAGAGGCAATGGTGAAATGAAATTACATATAATCTACACATCTCTCATATATAAAATTGAATTTGTGTTTGTTTGTTTGTTCCGTATAGACCGGCTGAACCGATTACCTTGAAATTTTTGACAGATTGTGTAGGTTGGTCTGGAAGGAAACATAGGCCATATAATTTTTTGATATCGGATGGGGGGGCGGACCCTCCCCCTTACCCCAAAGGTACTACCCAAAATTAAAAGTCGACCGATAGGGACAATATTAATGGTATTGAGGAGTAGAGAACGAATTTCATATTGAAAATTAGGTCCAAGTAACTGGGGGGCCGCCCCAACCCCAAAACACCCTAAAATATATTTTTTTTTGAACGACCATGAGAATATGGGACTCAAATGAAAGGTATTCGGGAGTAGATTGCGAATATGATCAGGAAGGAGAAAAAAGACTTTATAGTTTGCTGATTTCGGAAGGGGGAGGACCCTCCCCCTTTACCCAAAAGCACCACCCAAAATCAAAAGTGGACCAATCGGGACAATATGGGTATCAAATGGAAGGTATTGGAAAACAGAATACGAATATGGTATTACAATTTGGAACTAAGTACCCATTGGGCCGCCTCAACCCTAAAATTCCCCCAAACAGACATATTGGACGTTCATGTCAATATGGGCCTCAAATGAAAGGTATTCGGGAGTAGACTACGAGTCTGGCATACAAAATCAGATCGAAGTATAGGGGGTCCCCCTTCCCTCAAGAAACACTTTAAATTGGCATATGACTCATTATGACTATGTGGGACTCGATTTTTTGGTTTGTTCCGAAGAATCAAAAACGGCTGAACCGATTTTCTTAAAATTTTCACAGTTTGTGTAAATTTGTCTGTAAGAAAACCTTGGCTATATAATCTTTATACCCACCACCAAAGGATGGGGGTATATTCATTTTGTCATTCCGTTTGTAACACATCGAAATATCCATTTCCGACCCTATAAAGTATACATTATTCTTGATCAGCGTGAAAATCTAAGACGATCTAGACATATCCGTCCGTCTGTCTGTTGAAATCACGCTACAGTCTTTAAAAATAGCGATATTGAGCTGAAACTTTGCTCCGATTCTTTTTTTGTCCATAGGCAGGATAAGTTCGAAGATCCGCCGATTTAGGGTCTTAGGCCTCTAAAAGCCATATTTATTATCTGATTTTGCTGAAATTTGGGACAGTGAGCTGTGTTAGGCTGTTTGATAACCCTTTTTAGTTTAACCCAGATTGGTCCTGATTTGGGTATAGCTGCCATATAGACCGATCTGCCGATTTAGGGTTTTAGGCCCATAAAAGCCACATTTATTAGTCGATTTTGCCAAACTTTGCTACAGTGAGTTGTGTTAGGCCCTTCGCCATCCTTCGTTAATTTGGATCAGATCGGTCCAGATTTGTATATAGCTGCCATATAGACCGATCCGTCGATTTAGGGTCTTAGGCAAAATAAAAGCAACATTTATTATCCGATTTTTCTAAAATTTGGCACAGTGAGTGACCTTAGACCCTTCGACATCCTTCGCCAATTTGGCTCAGATCGGATCAGATTTGGGTATAGCTGCCATATAGACCGATCCTCCGATTTAAGGTTTTGGACCTATAAAAGGCGTATTTATTGTCCGATGTCGACGAAATTTGAGACAGTGAGTTGTGTTAGGCCCTTCGACATCCTTCTTAAATTTGCCCTAAATCGGTCCAGATTTGGATATAGCTGCCATATAGACCGATCCGCCGATTTAGGGTCTTAGGCCCATAAAGCCACATTTCTTATCCGATTTTGCTGAAATTTGGGACAGTAAGTTGTGTTAGGACCTTCGACATCCTTCTTCAATTTGGCCTAGATTGGTCCAGATTTGGATATAGCTGCGATATGGACCGATCTCTCTTTTTGGGGTCTTAGGTCAATAAAAGACACATTTATTAACCCATTTTGCTGAAATTTGCTACAGTGTGTTGTCGTAGACCTTTCGACATCCTCCGTCAATGTGGCCCAGATCGGTCCACATTTGGAATTAGCTGTCATATACAATAGACCGCTCACCCGATTTAGGGTCTTAGATCCATAAAAGCCACATTTGCTATCCGATTGTGCTGAAATTTGGGACAGTGAGTTGTGTTAAGCCCTTCGACATCCTTCGTCAATTTGGCTCAGATGGATAAAGTTTTGGGTATAGCTGCCATATAGACCGATCTCTCGATTTGGGGTCTTAGGTCAATAAAAGGCACATTTATTAACCGATTTTGCTGAAATTTGGGACAGTGAGTTGTGTTGGGCCCATCGAAATTCTTATTCAATTTGGCCTAGATTGGTTCAGATTTGGATATAGCTGCCATATAGACCGATCCTCCGATTTAGGATCTTAGGCCCATAAAAGCCACATTTATTATCCGATTGTGTTGAAATTTGGGACAGTGAGTTGTGTTAGGCCCTTCGACATCCTTCTTCAATTTGCCCTAGATCGGTCCAGATTTGGATATAGCTGCCATATAGACCGATCCTCCGATTTAGGGTCTTAGGCCCATAAAAGTCGCATTTATTATCCGATTTTAGCAAAATTTGGGGCAGTGAGTTGTGTTAGGCTCTTCGCCATCCTTCATCAATTTGGCTCATGTCAGTCCAGATTTGGATATAGCTGCCATATAGACCGATCCGCCGATTTAGGGTCTTAGGCCAATAAAAGCCACATTCACCGTCCAATGTTGCTGAAATTTGGGATAGTGAGTTATGTTAGGCCCCTCAACATCTTTCATCAATTTGGGTCAGATCGGTTCAGATTTGGATATAGCTTTCATATGGACCGATCTCTCGATTTGGGGTCTTAGGTCAATAAAAGCCACATTTATTAACCCATTTTGCTGAAATTTGGTACAGTGAGTTGTGTTAGGCCTCTCGACATCCTTTTTGTATCTGTCCCAGATCGGTCCAGATTTGGATATAGCTTCCATTTAGACCGATCCGTCGATTTAAGGTCTTAGGCCAATAAAAGCCACATTCATCGTCCAATGTCGCCGCTATTTGGCGCACTAATTTGTGTTAGGCCCTTCGATATCCTTCTTCAATTTCACTCAGATCGGTCCAGATTTGTATATAGCTGCCATATAGACCGATCGATTTAATGTTTTGGCCCATAAAAGGCGCATTTATTGTCCAATGTTGCCGAAATTTGGGACAGAGAGTTAAGTTAAGCCCCTCGACATACTTTTGCAATGTGGCACAGATCGGTCCAGATTTGGATATAGCTTCCATATAGACCGATTCTCCGATTTAGGGTCTTAGGCCCATAAAAGACACATTTATTATCCGATTGTGCAGAAATTTGGTACAGTGAGTTGTCTAAGACCCTTCGACATTTTTCTTTAATATGGTCCAGATCGCTCTCGATTTGTATATAGCTGTCATATAGACTGATATCTCGATTTATAGTCTTGGACCCATAAAATGCGCATTTATAATCCGATTTCACTGAAATTTGTCACAGTGACTTATGTTAGGCTTTTTCACATCCGTGTCGTATATGGTTCAGATCGGTCTATATTTGGATATATTTTGCTCTACAACCTAACACTACTCTAAACAGTTATATTCGAAGTTCAGGTCAATATGGACCTCAAATGAAAAGTATTCGACAGTAGACTCAAATATGGCATACAAAATTAGTTCCAAATAATGGGGGGTTGCCCCACCCCCAAGTACCCCCAAATGGGCATATTAGCCGACCATGTCTATATGGGACTTAAATGAAAGGTATTTGGGAGTAGATTATGGATATGTCATTAAAATTTGAGTTCAATTCTGGGTGGCGCTTTTCTTTCCACAAATAAGTCAAATAGGTTGATTTACCCCGTTATGACACTGTGGGACTCAAATAAAAGGTATTTGAGAGTAGAAAACTAATTTTATATCCAATTTTGGAGCTAATTGTTTGGGGCTACGCCCTAAAGCACCCCCTAAACTGAACTTAATTTGCGATTATGGCAATATGGAGCTTAAATCAATGGTTTTTGGAAGTAAAGAACGAATTTGATATCTATTTTCAGTGGAAAAGTGCCGGTGGCGGCCCTAGGCCCAAGACACCCCTACAAACGTTTCATATTTACTGACCAGGGCAATATGGGGCTCACATTAAATGGATTTGGGAGTGCAGCACGAATTCGATATCCATATTTGAGCCCTCCCTCCCCTAAAAAGCACTTCTCATTATCTTACCTTTCAAAACCACCAGATCTCGGAAATTGGTAATGCGATTCGTTCGAATCTCCTTTCGCACTCTCACAGTCAAAACAAAACATGGTTTCTATTGTTTGGGGACGGGTGCCTCGGGGGCCTTCCAAAACCCTCCCAATGGGTATATAGACCAATCACGACAACATAGAACTCAAACGCAGGCGTTCAGCGTTATAGGCGGACATAGGCTATAGTGGTACGAATTCGATATACACATTCAGAGCGAAGTGTCCCTACCGTAAAAAGATATTAGAGGGTTAAAGAAGGAGCAGCGGAGCGGGCCCGGTTCGGCTAGATTCCTAGTAGCACTAATCGATGAAGCAGTTGCCCACAAACCTTTGAATTCATTCAAGTGAGAGAGTTTAAAACTAAGAATAGTATCCGATTTCTTGGTATTCTATAGCCTTCAAGTAGACAACACCGTTGATCCTATTTGTTTTAATTTTGTAGTAGTTCATAATTTTCCTTTTTGAAAACTCTGGAATTGAAAAGAGAAGATGCAAACCAACCAAAGCTTCTTACAAACTATCGCATCAGGATTTGGTTCAGTCATAATAAACGTCATGGAAAAAGTAAAAGACCCATAAATCACCTTAAGCATACGCAAAAGCAGGAAATCACCGCTTTTTGCTACCCACCGTTCTGCTAGAGATTGTAAAACACTGCTTTCCTCTGGAGGATAACGAGCACAGGATGGGGGGCACATAAAGATGGAGCAAAGTGTGGCATTATTTAAACTTTAAACTTTTAACAATACCAATCTACTCAATGGGGATGATATAATTTTCCAAAGTGAAAAGTATGCTAAGGAGGAAACCTGGGCGGAAAAACGTTTAAAGAAAAAAAATAGACATTAGCTCTTCCCTGAATTGTTACCAGAATGAAAGAAGCAAGCAGATGCAAGATAATAAGGATGCCATAAACCACACCTATCTTTTGTTTAGCAGTATCTTTTTTATCTAGCCACACTCATCAAAAGATACGGCTGGGGAAACTGGAAAATTATATGAAATTAAGTTAAGATTTGTTTTTAAGCTAAAGCAAATTGTTGCCAAGCACATTGTATTCAATTAAAAGTGAAATAATAATGAAATGATTTTCCTGGAAGGATACAAAGATTTATGCTATGAAATGGTGGCAAGGGCAACTTTTTGTTGGGTATTGTAACTAGGAGTTCCCATTTAAAAGAGAAAGTTATTTGTCCAATTTGAAAAATGAAAAATTTAACACCAGTACTCACAAAACATAATGATGATTTCAAATAGGTTTATTTTATATAATACTAGCTGACCCGGGCCCGCTCCGCTGCGCCTTCTTTTACTTTATATGGAACAAAAGTTTCCTTCGAATATTTATTTTCGACAATTAAAAATCTTTTAGTGAATTACCATGCAATCTTGACTAACAGTTTAACAATTAAAGTGACTCTATCTGAATCCCACATGATCTTTATTGGTCTACGAATTTACGTTTGGATGTAAGGTGTACTCCATTTTTAAAATACTTCATTTGAGCCCGATATTCTCATGATGTCTGATTTAGTGGTGTTTTCGGTGGGAGAGGTGGTCCCCCAGATACTTGGCCTGAAAAAATATCAGCATCATGCTCTTCTCTCAAATACCAATTATTTAAACCCCATATTGCCATGGGCTTAAGAGGAGTTTACAGGATGAGGCGTCTCCCAATGGCCTAAAAATAGGTTATCAAATTCGTTTTCTAATCTCAAATACCTTTCATTTGAGCCACATATTGGCATGGTCGAAAAATGTTTTCCCTTTGGGGGTATTTTGGGAAAGGGGTGATACCCTAAATACATGGTCCTACATTTGAATATCAAATTCGTATTCTACTCCCAAAAACCTTTATTTGAGGTATTTTGGGAAAGGGGTAGACCCCCAGAAAATTGGACCCGAAAATGGGTATCAATTCTTGCTCTACCGCCCAATTGCTTTCATTTAAGTTCCACATTGACATAGTCGGTAAATATGCCCGATTTAGGGGTGTTTTGGGGACTGGGGTTGTCCTCCAAACACTAAGCCCGGAAAATATATCAGCAACGTGCTCTATTCTCATATATCTATATATAATTTATTTGAACCCCATATTGCCATTGCCCTCAAAATTGAGTATCGAATTTGTTTTCTAATCTCATTTATACTCCTTATTGCAAAAGTCAGCAAATATGTCCGGTTTGGGGTATTGGCCCTAAAAACTATGAATATTTAGTTTCACTCTCTTTAAGACCCAAATTGCCTTGGTGCGCAAATATGTCCTATTTGGGGGTTGTTATGGTGGTGGCACGTCCGTTAGACAGTTGGCCCCTAATGTTGATATCAGATATGTGGTCTATTCCCACATACCTTTAATTTGAGCCCCATATTTCCATAGTCGGCAAACACGACCGGCTTGGGGGGTGTTTTGTGGGATGGGCGGCCACTCAGTGAGTTGGCCTTGAAAATATATATCGGACTCGTGTTCCACTACAAAAACCCTCTTATTTGGGCCTCATATTGCAATAGTCAGCAAATACTTATTATTTAGGTGGTGTTGCGGGGGTGGGGAGACCCCATAGACACTTTTTCTAGAATATTGATATCAGATACGTGCTTAACTCCCAAAGTCACATCATTTGAGCACCATATTGCTATGGTCGTAAATTTGTCCCCTTTGGGGGATGTTTTTAGGAAGAGACGGCCCCCCAAACACTTGGTCCCATATTTGGATATGAGATTCGTATTCTACATTCAAATACCTTTTATTTAAGCCCCATATTGCCATAGTCAGTAAATAAGTCCTGTTTGGGGGGTGTTTTAGGGAAGGGGTGGACCCCCAGAAACATGGTCCCACATTTGGATATCAGATTCGTATTCTACTCGCAAATACCTTTCATTTGAGTCCCATATTGCCATGGTCGGTAAATATGTCCGATTTAGGGGTGTTTTGGGGGTTGGGGTGGGCCCCCTAGCACATGGTCCGACAATTGGATATCAGATACGTTTTCTTATCCTAAATACCTTTCATTTGAGTCCCATATTTTCGTGATTGGTCTTAATATATGTTTGGTAGGTTTTAGGGTGGGGCAGCCCCCCTAGGTACCCCATCCGAAATTTGGATACCAAATTTTTTAGGATACTATATGAGAGCACACAAAATTTCGCTTAAATCGCACCTCCCATCTCCGAGATCTGGTGTTTTTGCAAATTAGGGTAAGGGGGAGGGTCCGCCCCCCCCTTCAGATATCAAAAAATGTAGTGCCCTATTTTCACCACGGGGTCATTATGGACCATCTGTGAAAATTTCAAGAAAATCGGCTCAGCCGTTTCAGAGTCTATAAGGAACACACAAACATACAAACACACAAACCTATAAACAAACACAAATTGATTTTTATACCCACCACCGAAGGATGGGGGTATATTCATTTTGTCATTCCGTTTGCAACACATCGAAATATCCATTTCCGACCCTATAAAGTATATATATTCTTGATCAGCGTAAAAATCTAAGACGATCTAGACATGTCCGTCCGTCTGTCTGTTTAAATCACGCTACAGTCTTTAAAAATTGAGATATTGAGCTGAAATTTTGCACAGATTATTTTTTTTTCCATAAGCAGGTTAAGTTCGAAGATGGGCTATATCGGACTATATCTTGATATAGCCCCCATATACACCGATCCGCCGATTTAGGGTCTTAGGCCCATAAAAGCCACATTTATTATCCGATTTTGCTGAAATTTGGGAAAGTGAGTTGCGTTGAGCCCTTCGACATCCTTCATCAATTTGGTCTAGATCGGTCCAGATTTGGATATAGCTGCCATATAGACCGATCCTCCGATTTATGGTCTTAGGCCCATAAAAGCCACATTTATTATCCGATTTTGCTGAAATTTAGGGACAGTGATTTGCCTTAGTCCCTTCGACATCTTTCTTCTATTTGGCCCTGATCGGTTTAGATTTGGATATAAAGGGTGATTTTTTTGAGGTTAGGATTTTCATGCATTAGTATTTGATAGATCACGTGGGATTTCAGACATGGTGTCAAAGAGAAAGATGCTCAGTATGCTTTGACATTTCATCATGAATATACTTACTAACGAGCAACGCTTGCAAATCATTGAATTTTATTACCAAAATCAGTGTTCGGTTCGAAATGTGTTCATTCACCGTAACGTTGCGTCCAACAGCATCTTTGAAAAAATACGGTCCAATGATTCCACCAGCGTACAAACCACACCAAACAGTGCATTTTTCGGGATGCATGGGCAGTTCTTGAACGGCTTCTGGTTGCTCTTCACTCCAAATGCGGCAATTTTGCTTATTTACGTAGCCATTCAACCAGAAATGAGCCTCATCGCTGAACGGTGAATGAACACATTTCGAACCGAACACTGATTTTGGTAATAAAATTCAATGATTTGCAAGCGTTGCTCGTTAGTAAGTCTATTCATGATGAAATGTCAAAGCATACTGAGCATCTTTCTCTTTGACACCATGTCTGAAATCCCACGTGATCTGTCAAATACTAATGCATGAAAATCCTAACCTCAAAAAAATCACCCTTTAGCTGCCATATAGACCGATCTCTCGATTTAAAGTTTTGGGCCCATAAAAAGCGCATTTATTGTCCGATGTCGCCGAAATTTGGGACAATGACTTGTGTTGGAAATAGCTGCCATATAGACCGATTTCTCGGTTGAACAATGACTTGTACTTATAAGCATTTGGTCTAAATCGGATGATATATATAGAGCTGCTATGGGGCATAAAGTATGCATTTTTCACTGGATTTTGACGAAATGTGGTTCACATATATACCCGAGGTGGTGGGTATCCAAAGTTCGGCCCGGCCGGATTTAACGCCTTCTTACTTGTTATATATAAGACTAGCTGAACAGAGCCCGCCCCGCTGCGCCTTCATTCACTCTCTTATTTTATCTGAGCCTTATACTGGCACGGACAAAAAAATAGTAGTCCTGTTTGGGAATGCTAAAATGGCCTTTCAGATATTTCGCCCCAAAGTGGATATCATATTGGTGTTCTACTCTCAAATACTTTCCATTTGAGCCTCATGTTGCTATGGTCGGTAAATATGTCCCACATTGTCATTATTGGTTTCTGTTTCCATTTGGCGGGCTATAGAGGTCCCAAGTATGGTTCAAATCCGTTCATAACCTTATATAGCTGCCATATAAACCGATCTGGGGTCTTGACTTCTTGAGCCTCAAGAGGGCGTAATTAGTATCCGATTTGGCTGAAATTTTGTACAATGGCTTCTCTCATGACCTTAAATACACATGTCAAATATGGTCTGAATGGGTCTTCAGCCTGATACAGCTACCCTATAAATCGATCTTCTAATTTTACTTTTTGAGCCCCTAAAAGGCCTAATTCTTATTCTGAAATTTTACACATAGACTTCTACTGTTGTCTCCAACACTCAATTCAATTAGCATAGCAATTCTTTTCTTTTATCCTTTGTTTGGCTAAAAAGAGATAGCGGGAAAGAACTCGACAAATGCGATCAATGGTGGAGGGTATATAAGATTCGGTCCGGCCGAACTAAATACGCTTTTGTTTGTTTAAACTCCTTTTTTTAGGGTAGGATGGCGTGAGGCGAATAGCCCTCTGACTCATCCTTTCATTTGAGTACAATATATACTCGATACTCCTATATAACAGTTTGGTGTTGTTTTTTATTGGGGAGGACAGGGTAACTCCCCCGACGATAAGACCGAAAAGAAAATTTTTTTTGAGTCCTTTATTGTCGCGATTTACATGTCCTGCTGAATGGCAGGACGACAGGACGTGACCCAGATACTTGAATCCTTTTATCATTATTAGATTCGTACTCTACTGTCACAGACCTTTCGTTAAATTCCCATATTATCCCGATGGAACTATACATTCCATTTTAAGTAGGTGAGGCGGTCCCATGCCCTGTCCCAAATGTGTCTACCAGATTCGTAGTCAACTCCCAAGGACCTTTCATTTGATAACCTGGTTATGAAGCTGGATATTTAAACCCGTTTTAGGGTTGGGGAGGCCCCGTAGACACCTTGGACCAAAATCTTATAACAGATGTGTTCTCGAACAAACACCTGCCATTTGACATTCATTTTGTCCCAATCGGTAAGTATGTCCTGTTTAGGGGTTTTTGATGGGTGGGGGCGCCTCAGATACCAAGGAATACATTTTTTTTATAAATTTTTTACTATACTTTTAAATACCTTTCATTTGATATCCATATTGTCCCAATCGGTAATTATGTCCTGCTCGGGGGTTTTGGGGGTGGGGAGGCCCCTCAGACACCAAGGAATACATTTTTAAGTCAGATTTGTTCTCTTCTTTTAAATATCTTTCATTTGATACCCATATTGCCCAAAGCGGTAAAAGTGTCCGTGGGTGGGTGGTATTTTTGGGGGTGGGGATCCCCCCGAAACTAAGTATGACATGTTTATGCCAAGTTCGTACTCTACTCTTCACTACCATTTATTTGTCCCAGTCGGTAAACATGTTCGATCGGGTGCGTTTTGGGATGGGGCGTCCCCCACGGTTGGTTGACCCCAAAATTTTATACCAATTTCGTGTTTTTGGGGTCTTGGCATAGGCGGAGCAATGAGGACCACGCCCACTAGGGCACTGGAGACAATTCTAGATATCCGACCCATTGACATACAGATTAAGTGTGAGGCGGATACTGCGGCTATGAGACTTAAGGCGATGGGAGAATGGATTGAGGATGGGAGCAGCTCATACCGAGGCGACGATTGAAAACCTGGAAGAAATCGAAGAGGTTTCCGATCGGACATCTGAAATGAACCTTGAAGTCGAGTGCGTGGCACTGCTGCCCCAGCGGCATGGTCTTGGACTGACGGAAGCCTAGTATTGCCGTCTGGAAGATCATGTTACACGGATGGATCAAAGCTAGAAGACTGAGTTGACCTGGGGGTCTACATTGAGAACCCAGGGACTGAGATCTGTTTTAGATTGCTTGACCATAATACGGTTCTGGAGGCAGGTGTGGTTTTCACTTGAGAACGTCGAGTGTGAACATTTCTAAGGACAGTAAAAGGACCATAAGGACAATAAAATCCAGAATGGTAAGATCACGAGCAATCTTGCAGTGTAAAAAGGAGATTAACGCCTTTTCTGAGTATGGCACAATCCGCATTGTTTGGTTGGCGGTCCATAACGGAGTAAGGGGGAATGAGAAAGCAGACGATTTGGCGGTGAAGGCCAGAGGGTTGCTGTCAATTAACTTGGTGAACCCTAAGTCTTTTGGGTCGAGGCAGTCCGAGTTAAGGGTGTGGGCGACGAACGCGCTGGCAGCACTGTGTAACAGCGAAATTGTCGTAAGGATGGCGAAAATCCTATGGGATGATCCGGATCTTGAGAAGATAAGGCTATTACTGAAAGAAAGTAAGAAGGAGGTCAGTATAGATTTTGGTATCATAACGGGACACATAGGACTACGGGCTCACTTTTTCAAAATCGGTGCGGCAAGTGATAGCATGTGTGGGGCTAATATGGAAAATGATGAGACGTTGGAGCATTTCCTACCCGGTTTTTGGGGCTAAAAGAACACCAGTACTTAGGTGGGGACACAATACCAGACATGAGCCAACTTAGGGAAGTGGTATGGATAATAATTAAGGATTTTGTAAGAAGCACGGAATTTCTAACTTAAAATTTTCTTTTTCGAGTCGATTACTCGCTTAGGTGTATGTCCATAGTGGCATGGGGCGGAATAATATTCGCTACCTTTTTTCAACCTAACTTAACCTGAGGTTTTTTTAAGTTTTGTGAATACTGCCGTAGCTCTTTAACGTTAAGAAAATCAAATTTCATTAATCACATATACCCTGTTGAAAATTTTGTATTGCAATTCATCAACCACCATTTTTCATATATCCAGGGTGTGGATTTTCCATTAACTTTGTGTAAATAATTTAAATTTATTGGTTAAGCATATTCAAAAGGAAGCCATTTCAGTTGCCTTTCGTATTTATAGGCAGTTTTAATTGGTCGTGGTTCATTTAACTTTGTGATTGAAAAATCATTAAGAATTACATAGTTACATGTTGAAGAGAGTATAATTTAATGAAACTCTTGACAAAATGAGAGGTTTTTATAATGGACCTCACAATTAAGTTGCATTCAACTGTATTATAGTAAATAATTGAGACAATAGACAACCGAAATGAAATGAAGCCATGGCTTTTGCCCAGTAAAGTCAACAATAGGGCATATAAAAGTCACAGTTGATGTGGTACAACCAGGCCAACACTCATCATTTCAAATCTTTCATTCAGCTAGCGGTTTAAGCCTGTATTCATTAGCCTCAGATGGGTAGAAGTATTGCAGGTTATAGTGATAAACTTCAAAATGCCTGAAAATTTGATGAGAATCAATTAAAAACGGAATTGGGGAAATGTTAAGGGCAAGCTTTCGTGCTACTTGTACATAAAAGCGATTTTCGCTGTCGGCACTGATGAGACGCAACGATGGCAGCTGCGCTAAGCTCCAGTAGTTGCCAGGCAACTGGTCAGCAGGGGCTTTCGACGAAGTCACCTGGCTCAAAACTTAAGGTAAAAATCTAGGCCATCACCCTTCACTTGCAAACGAAAAGGCCCTTTGAAGGCTGCGGTGTAATAAAAGGTGCATTGCTCTCTCTCTGGTTAGTTGAGAGGCTTGGTGCGATAGATCCTAAAATTCTTACCGAGAATGGCTCACGCATTTGCTGCACGGGCTACTCCAAATGCCCCACGTCCAGATTCAGAAATGGCACAGAAATCATCCGAAACACTGTCGTCACCTGGCGGGTATTCCATCCCTTAGAGATATAAAGCGAACAAAATTCATATGCTCTAACAACCTATGTCGTTAAAGACAGCTTGTTGATGGTGGTTGTAGATATGGGAGAAGAGAGATCTGCAAACCTAAAAACAAGTGGAGTGCGATAGTCAATGGACTGTTATCGGTACACTACAACGCACTGTCATCAGTATACTACTATGGCCATTTAAGTGCAAATCGGGCGATACATATAAATAGGAGCTATATCTAAATCTGGACCGATTTTTATGAAATTTTGCACGCATATGGAGACGTCAAATAAAACACCTCATGCCAAATTTTGTAAAGATCGGTAAAAAACTGTGGCTTCTACAGCCTTAAACGGCCATATCGTATGAAAGATATATATGGGAGCTATATCTGAATCTGGACCGATTTTCATGAAATTTTCCACACATATTAGGAAGTCAAATAAAACACCTCGCGCAAAATGTTGTAAAGATCGAACTAAAACTGTGGCATCTACAGCCTTAAAAGTCCATATCGGATGAAAGATATATATGGGAGCTATATCTAAATCTGGACCGATTTTTATGGAATTTCGCACACATATGTAGACCTGTAATAAAATACCCAATGCCAAATTTTGTAAAGATCGGATGAAAATTGTGGCTTCTACAGCCTTAAAAAACCATATCGGATGAAAGATATATATGAGAGCTATGTCAAAATCTGAACCGATTTTTTCAAAATCAATAGCGTTTGTCCTTGGGCCAAAAAAGTGACATGTGCAAAATTTCGTGCCAATCGGACAACAAATACGACCTGCCCATTGATTACCAGAATACATGGACTTACAGACGGACATGGCTAAATCGAATCAGAAAGTGATTCTGAGTCGATCGGTATACTTATCAATGGGTCTAGCTCTTCTCCTTCTTAGCGTTGCAAACAAATGCACAAATCTATAATACCCTGTACCGCAGTGGAGGTGTAGGGTATAAATATGCCGTGTGAGAATGGGTAGATATATCTCTTTGAAATTTGGAATGGTAAGATCTAAGGTGTTGGCGAGATCGTGTGCAACATTTTAAGGCCCTAGATTGTACGGGCACCAAAGTTTGTTGTGTGGTACAGACTGCAAAATCTTCGTTTGTGGTCCGATTTCCAAATCACTCAAAAAATAAGTAAAAATGCATTAAGTTCGGCCGTGCTGAACTTTGGATACCCCACATCACGGGTATATACGTTAAACACCTTTCATCATAATCCGGAGAAAAATGCATCATTTATGAACCCATTGACATTGATAATTCATCATAATCCGAAGAAAAATGCATCATTTATGAACCCTTTGACATTGATGACAGTGTTTCGTATATAAAAAATATGGTCCGATTTGAACCAAACTCGGCACGGACATCGTGTGGTCTAAATAAAATAGAATATTGGTCAGTATGCCAGCTATATCAAAATATAGACCGTTTTGTTCCATATGGGGCGCGGATGTTGAAAAGCCTAATATAGATAACAATGCCAAACTTCCGCGAAATCGGATAATAAGTGCGCCTTTTATGGACCCAAAACCTTAAAACGGCTGATCGCTTTATATGGCAGCTATATCCAAATATAGACCGATAGGGGCCATATTGAATGCGGATGTCGTAGGGCCTAATACAGCTGACTGTGTCACATTTCAGCGAATCGCATAATGAACGCTTCTTTTATAGGTCCAAGGACTAAAGTCTGGAGATCGGTATATATGCTAGATATATCCTCCTATAGACCGATCTGAACCATGTCAGAGAGTCTAACATAGGTCCTTATGCCAAACTTCAGCGAAATCGGATAATAGATGCGCCTTTTATGGACTCAAGACCTTAGATCGGGTCAGATCAGTCAAATATGGCAGGTATGTCGAAATATAGGCCGATGGCGGCTACATTGAACACGGATGTTAAATGGTATAAAATAGCTTACAGTGCAAAGTTTTAGCGAAATCCGGTAATAAAAGCTCCTGTTATGGGCCCAAGACCTTAAATCGTGAGATCAGTATATATGTCAGCTATATCCAAATATAGACCAATCTGAATCATATAAGACACGGATGTCGGAAAGCCTAACATAGGTCCTTGTGCCAAATTTGAGCGAAATCGGCTAATAAATGCGCCTATTATGGGCCAAGACCCCAATACGGAAGATCAATCTATATGGCAGCCATAACTAAATATAGACCGATCTCAGCCATATACGACACGGATGTCGAAAAGCCAAAGATAAGTCACTGTGTCGACTTTCAGTGAAATCGGATTAAAAATGGGCCTTTTATGGGGCCACGACTTTAAATCGAGATATCGGTCCAGCTATATCCAATTCTGGAACGCTTTGGGCAAAGATGAAGAAAAATTTCGAAGCATCTACCACAACTCATAGTTCCAAACTTCGGCAAAATCGGACAATAAATGCGACTTTTATGGCCCCAAAACCTTAAATCGAGAGATCGGCCTATATGGCAGCTATATCCAAAACTGGACCGATCTGAGTGAAATTGAAGCAGGATGTCGAGAGGGCTAATACAACTCACTGTCCGAAATTTCGGCGACATCGGACAAAAAAATGCGCTTTTTATGGCCCCAAAACCTAAAACTGAGAGATCGGTCTATACGGCAGCTATATCCAAATCTGGAACGATCTGTGCCATAAAGAAAAAGTATGTCTGGGGGTTTAACTTAACTCACTGTCACAAAATTTCAGCAAAATCGGACAATAAATGCGCCTTTTATGAGCCCAAAACCTTAAATCGAGAGATCGGTCTATATGGCAGCTATATTCAAATCTGATCCGATCAGCGTCAAATTGAAGATAGATGTCGAAGGGCCTAATACAACTCACTGCCCCAAATTTCAGCAAAATCGGATAATAAATGTGGCTTTTATGGGCCTAAGACTCTAAATCGGAGGATCGGTATATATGGCAGCTATATCCAAATCTGATCCGATCAGGGTCAAATTGAAGATAGATGTCTAAGGGCCTAACACAACTCATTGTACCGAATTTCAGCAAAATCGGATAAAAACTGTGGCTTTTATGGGCCTAAGACCCTAAATCGGAGGATCGGTCTATGTGGGGGCTATAACCTAATCTGGACCGATCCTGGCCAAATTAGCGAAGGATATCGAAGGACCTAACACAACTCACTATTTCAAATTTCAGCGAAATCGGAAAATAAATGTGGCTTTTATGGGCCTAAGACCCTAAAGCGGAGGATCGGTATATATGGCAGCTACAGCGGTCAAGAAAAGTATTCATCATTAGCAAAATTGATAATAAATTCACTTATTTTGGGTAATTGAAGAAAATTTAAAGTAAACAAATAATGCAGTTTTATGCAATAGTTTATTTTTCGTAATATGTTTTAAAATAAATTCAAAAAATAAATTTAATTAGCGCAAAAAATGCAATTTTATATAATAACACCAAAAACAGAACAAAAAAAGTATTCATCATTGATGTGCTATCATCAAAGTCAAATTCAAATATTATTTGGGAATCCCCCTTTTCTGTTTTATTTAGTAAAGGAGGCTTTGCCCTTGACAGCAAATATTTAATTTCATTGAAAATATAGTTTTTGTCAAAATGGGTCGTAAGCAAAACGAGGTTTCTGATGAGGTAAAAGTTTTGATAATAAAACACCACAGGAATGGTTTAACTCAAAAAACTATCAGTGAAATATTAAATAGACCACGATCTACTATACAATCCATCATCAGAAAGTGGACAGAAACGAAAACTGTTGACAATAAACCAAGATCTGGTCGACCAAAAGCACTTTCAGTTGGAGATGTGCGTTGGCTAGTGCGGCAAGTTCAGAAAGCTCCGAAGACAAATGCGACCATTCTTCGTAAAAACACTATGGAATATTTAGGGAAGGAAGTTACTACACAAACAATTCGAAATACACTCAAAAGGCATAGTTACAGAGGAAGAACTGCACGTAAGAAGCCCTTTATAAATAAAATAAACCGAGTGAAAAGGCTAAACTTCGCAAAAATGTATGTAAAACAGCCCGAATCATTTTGGAAAACAGTCATTTTTGCAGACGAGAGCAAGTTTAATCTTTTTGGGTGCGATGGAAAGGTCATAGTGTACAGAAAACCAAATACAGAGCTTGAAGAACGAAACACAGTTGCTACTGTAAAACATGGTGGAGGTGGTTTAATGGTTTGGGGGTGTATGGCGGCTTCAGGAGCGGGAAATCTTGAAATTATTAATGGAGTAATGGATCACAAGTATTACATTGACATTTTAAAGAGGAATTTAAAAGATAGTGCTGTAAAACTTGGGCTTGGTAATAACTTTCAATATTATCAAGATAATGACCCCAAACATTCTGCTTTAAATACCAAGATGTGGATGCTGTATAACTGCCCCAAAGTCATTAAAACTCCTCCTCAAAGTCCCGACTTGAACCCAATTGAACATCTTTGGGAACATCTCGAACGCAAATTGAGAACGCGCAATTTTTCGAGCAAGAGTCAAATGCAACAGGTGATAATGGAGGAATGGACTAATATAGACCAAAATATAACCGCTAAATTAGTCCAATCGAAGTCAAACCGTTTAAAAGAAGTTATAAGACGCGGTGGTCGAATAACAAAGTATTAATTTTTTTAAATTATGTTATTTATTTTTTTGTTTTTTTGCAATGATGAATACTTTTTTTGTTTAATTTTTTGTGTTCAGCTGTAAAATGGCCCTTTTTGTTCCAATAAATACTATTTTTTTCTTTAAAAACAATGAAATTGTGTACATATATATCACACAAGCACTACTGCATCATTAGTTTAATATGTTTTTATTCCAATTGTCTTTTGTAGACTTATTAAAAAAAAAAACATTGAATGATGAATACTTTTTTTGACCGCTGTATATCCAAATCTGGACCGATCTGGGCCAAATTGAAGATGGGCCCAAAGCAACTCGCTGTCCCAAATTTCAGCAAAATCGGCTAATAAATGTAACTTTTATGGGCCTAAGACCCTAAATCGGCGGATCGGTCTATGTGGGGGCTATATCAAGATTTAGTCAGATATAGCCCATCTTCGAAATTATGGACAAAAAAAGAATCTGTGCAAAGTTTCAGCTCAATATCGCTAGTTTAAAAGACTGTAGCGTGATTTCAACAAACAGGCGGACGAACAGACGGACGGATAGATGGACGGGCAGACGGAGGAACAAACGGAGGAACAAACGGACGGACAGATGGAGGAATAGAGGGACGGACAGACGGACGGACAGACAGAGGAACAGAGGGACGGACAGACGGACGGACAGATGGACGGACAGACGGGCGGACTGACAGACGGTCAGACGGACGGACATGGCTAGATCGTCTTAGATTTTTACGCTGATCAAGAATATATACACATTAGGGGGTCGGAAATGGATATTTCGATGTGTTGCAAATGGAGTGACAAAATGAATATACCCCCTTCCTTCGGTGATGGTATGAAAATGATCTCATAAAGAAGTTTACTCAAAATCGGATAAGGCACACTTATTATGTAGGTATAGGGTATTTTATGCTCGGCACCGCCCAACTTTTGCCTTACCTAACGTGTTTTTAGTTTGGCTACCGTAGCGCAGAGGTTAGCGTGTCCGCCTAAGGCGCTGAACGTATGGGTTCAAATCCGGGCGAGAGCATCCGAAAAAATTTTCAGCAGTGGTTTTCCCCTCCTAATGCTGGCAACATTTGTGGGGTACTATGCCATGTAAAATTTGTCTCCAAAGAGGTGTCGCACTGCGGCACGCCGTTCGGACTCGGCTGTAAAAAGGGACCCCTTATTATTGAGGGTAATACATGAATCGGACTGGGCTCATTGATATGTGAGAAGTTTGCTTCCGTTTCTTAGTGGAATGTTCATGGGCAAAATTAGCATTAGCATTGCTGAACATCTGACGAACATATATATGGGAGTTATATCCAAATCTGAACCGATTTTTTCCAATTTCAAAAGGCTTCGTCTCTAGGCTGAAAAACATGCCTGAACCAAATTTGAAGACGATCGGATGAATACTGCGACCTGTAATTTGTACACAAATTAACTTGGACGGACAGACATACGGACGGACAGACAGACGGACGGACAGATGGACGGACAGACGGACGGACAGACGGAAGGACAGACGGACGGACAGACGGACGGACAGACGGACGGACAGACGGACGGACAGACGGACGGACAGACGGACGGACAGACGGACGGACAGACGGACGGACAGACGGACGGACAGACGGACGGACAGACGGACGGACAGACGGACGGACAGACGGACGGACAGACGGACGGACAGACGGACGGACAGACGGACGGACAGACGGACGGACAGACGGACGGACAGACGGACGGACAGACGGACGGACAGACAGACATAGTTGAATCCAATCAGAAAGTGATTCTGAGTCGATCGGTATGCTTATCAATGGATCTATCTCTCTTCCTTTGACTCGGCTATAAAAAGGGACCCCTTATCATTGAGCTTAAATTTGAATCGGACTGCACTCATTGATATGTGAGAAGTTTGCCTCTGTTCCTTAAAGGAATGTTAATGTGAAAATTTGCATTTACATATGCCAAAGTAGAGGAGACAGAACACCTTGTTGAGGTGTAAGTTTCATAGAAATTCTAGAGCCTTTTTAAGTTACCAATCGATCTTCGCAAAGTTTTGTAAAATGTTTCCTTTGACTTCCACAATGTGTATGAAATTTGGTATAGTCGGCACCACCCTATTGCCTTACCTTCATAGTTTCTGTTTGTGTCAAATTCCAAAAAATGTTCGCAGCCAT
This sequence comes from Stomoxys calcitrans, assembly GCF_963082655.1. NCBI lineage: Eukaryota > Metazoa > Arthropoda > Insecta > Diptera > Muscidae > Stomoxys > Stomoxys calcitrans. Next base: position 35,936,065 of record NC_081555.1, read on the forward strand.
GGAAAATTGTTTGATAAGGCTCTATAGTCATTCATTTGTTTCCAATCCCTTTTAAAATTAGCAGCAATGGTAAATTTTCACTCTTCAACATATTGGCCCACTACTAAATTTAAATGCATTAAAAACATTTAAACTTTTATTGTCAATTTGATGGCTTCTTCGTTCGCGTTGTGGAGGGAAAGGGAAAATTGAAATGTATATTCGCTTTGTTTTTTTTGGAGCATGACCGTTGCCATACAAAGAAAACATTAACCGAAACTCAAGAACCCAAATGAACTTTAACCTTTTATTGAACTAAAATGGCATTAGAACGCTTTACGAAGCAACACCATTTGACATTTCGCAGCCATCTTTGAAAGCGAAATGTAGGTACCTATTGTCATAACACACATAAACACGTTCTATAAAGGGGATATCCGTCAAGGATTACAAGTATAACCACTTATGTGTTAATACTTTGAGAAAGGTATAAGTCAAAGGTTACTATTTTTCCACAGAAACACAGAAAATAGAAATAAAATAAAATTTGTGGATACTTGGATCCTTGAAATAATTGGGAATCTTGGTGTTGGTAGCATTTGAAGAAACCAAAAAGCAAGAGAAGACAGAGGAGAATAACCAACACCAATTGGTGCCAAAAAACCGACCTGTCGATATCTCCTTAGGAGGGAAAAACCATCGCTGAAAATTTTTCGCTGATAATCTCAACAGGATTCGAACCCAAAACATATTCCTCCGAAAACATATTAGAGTACCGATTTTTACCAATTTAAAAAAGTTTCGTCTTAAATGCAAAACAAGTAAAAAGGCATTAAGTTTTGCCAATTTATCCAACTGTTCCTTAGCATATGGTGTATCCAGTCTCTAAGGACCGGGTCCACCCAGTACTGGTCTAAGGATCAGTGTGTCGGTCCGCACATTGTTAAAAGCCCTCTCGATGTCAATGCATACCGCCATTGTGTATGTTTTGCCATCGAAGTATTCTTCTATTTTATGCACAACCTCGTGCAGGGTTGTGCACAAGAGCAAGAATTACGCCCTTTAGGGGCTCAACATAAAATAGGGAGATCGGTTTATATGAGAGCTGTATGAGGCTAATGGCCGATTCAGAATATATTTGACACGTATGTTGAAGGTTCTGGGAGAAGCCGTTGTACACAATTTCAGCCAAATCGGATAATAATTACGCCCTCTAGAGGCTCAAGAAGTCAAGAATCCAGATTGGTTCATATGGCAGCTATATTAGGTTATGAACCGATTTGAACCGATTTTCTTGAAATTTTCACTTATGGTGCATAACAATGCCGTGGTGAAAATAGGGTACAAAATTTTTTTTAAACTGAAGGGGGAGCGGACCCTCCCCTTAACCTAATTTTCAGAAACGCCAGATCTCGAAGAAGGGTGGTGCGATTTAAGCGAAACGTTGTGTGCTCTGTTATAGTAACCTACAAACAAAAATTTGGTATCCCAATATCAGATGGGGTACCTAGGGGGGGCGCCCCACCCCAAACCCTACCAAATATATATATACACCAATCACGACAATATGCGACTGAAATGGGAATGAAAGGTATTTAAGATTAGAAAACGTATCTGATATCCAATTGTCGGGGGACCACCCCAACCCCCAAAACACCCCCAAATCGGTCATATTTACCGACCATGGCAATATGGGACTCAAATGAAAGGTTTTTTCGAATAGAATACGAATCTGATATCCAAATTTAGGACAAAGTTTCAGGGGGTCCACCCCTTCCCCAAAACACCCCCCAAACAGGACTTATTTACTGGCCATGGCAATATGGGGCTTAACTACAAGGTATTTGAGTGTAGAATAGGAATCTGATATCCAGATGTGAGACCAAGTGTTTGGCAGGCCGCCCATCCCCGAAATCATCCCCCAAAGGGGACAAATTTACGACCATAGCCATATGGGGCTCAAATGAAAGGTCTTTGGAAGTAGAGAACGAATCTGATATCAATGTTCGGGAAAACACCATTGCACCACCCAAATAAGAAGTATTTGCTCACCATTGCAATATGAGGCTCAAATAAGAGGTATTTTAGAGTAGAACACGAATCTAATACTGATATATATTTTCAAAGCCAAGTCACTGAGTGGCCGCCCCATCCCCAAAACACTCCCCAAACCATTCATATTTGCCGAATATGGAAAAATGGGGCTGAAATGATGGGTATTTGGGAGTAGACCATGAATCTGACATCAATATTCGGGACCCACTGTCTAGGGGATATCCCACCACCATAGCAACCCCCAAGTAGGACGTATTTGCTCACCAAGACAATTTAGGTCTTCAAGACGGGTGGAGCTCGATCCTCATAGTTTTTAGGGCCCATACCCGTAACCGGACATATTTGCTGGCTTCTTCAATGAGGGGTTAAAGTGAATGGTATTTGAGATTAGAAAACGAATTTGATATCCAATTTTGAGGCCAATGGTAATATGGGGTTCAAATATATGAGAAGAGAGCACATTGCTGATACATTTTCAGGGCTTAGTGTTTGGGGGACTACCCCACTCCCTAAAACATCCCTAAATCGGGCATATTAACCAACCATGTCAATGTGGGGCTAAAATGAAAGGAATTGGGGGGTAGAGCAAGAATTGATACCCACTTTCGGGACCAATTTTCTGTGTTCACAAGATTTGGCCCTGCCAAATTTAGCCCGTTTTTAGTCGTTTTTCATTTTATAGCAATTGTGGACACTTCTAGAATCCATAGTGGATTGTTGCCAAGATTCGGTCCGGCCACACTTTGCCTGTTTTTAGTCGTTTTCACTTCATATTGATTGCCGACACTTTTAGAATCCATGGTGGTGTGTTCCCAAAATTTGACCCTGCCAAACTTTAAGTCGTCTTTCATTTCATATTGATTAATAAAACTCTGCCTATTCCCTCTATCTGTCGTGACAAATTAAATTTTCCTAAAATCGTCAAGATTTTGGGCTTGCGGACTTTAAGACATTAAAAAAAAAAGTATTGCGTTTTTCAACTTGACACTTTACGTTAAGCCATCAAGCGATTATTGTCTGACAACTTGCGTGGGTGTTGCTCCATAATAACGCGTGAAACATTTTAATAAAAATGTCTATCTGCACGCTGCATCGTTTCAAACGCCAAGTGCCAAAAGTTCACAACACGGAGGTAGACCAGACATAAGCAGATTGCTTCGCGAACAGCGGATATTTGGCATACCATGGTTTTTTTGTTTAAATTAAAAATGCTAAAATACGGTTTAAAAGTTTTTTAGTGGAAAAATTTGGAACACGATGTTTTCGTGGGAAAGAAGTTGGGAGTAAAATACGAAATTTTGTACCAAAATTGTGGGCCAAGATTCAGGGTACTTGGTATTTGGCTGTAACTAGGTTAGGTTAGGCTTAAGTGGCAGTCATCAGGCTCACTTAGACGTTTTCGTTCATTGTGATACCACAGGAACAGGAGAAGGAAGAAGGAAGCTTAATTTTTGAACGAAACAAATTTGTTTCTGTTTGTGTATGAATCTAACCATAAATTAGAAGTCTTGAATCCATAAAGGGCCAAATTTGGCTTATATATGCAATAGTAAATAGCATTATTGCAGATTTTGCCTATGAACATTCCACTAAGGAACAGGGGCAAACTTCTCACATATCAATGAGTGCAGTCCGATTCAAGTTTTAAGCTCAATGATAAGGGGCCTCCTTTTTATAGCCGAGTCCGATCGGGGTGCCACAGTGCCACACCTCTTTGGAGAGAAGTTTTTCATGGCATAGTACCTCACAAATGTTGCCAGCATTAGGAGGGAAACCACCGCTGAATATTTTTTCTGATGGTCTCTCAAGGATTCGAACCCAGACGTTCGGCGTCATAGGTGGACATGTTAAACTCTGCGCAGCGAAGGCCTCCAATAGCATTATACCTACGGAAATCAGTGCTGAATCTGGTATAGATCGAACCACATTTGGCTATAGCTATCAAATACACCAGTCTGCCAATTTAACATCTAGAGGACAGCTTAGGTTTAGGTTTGCTTTTTAGCGGCAGTCTGCCATCAGACTCACTTAGACGTTTTCGTCCATTGTGATACCACAGGAGCAGTCCTTCCTTAGACCTAGACCAACCAATTCTGGGGTCCTTCATGGCGGTCGCTGTTTGTCCCTTGGCTTGGCACTAGGACATGCTGACACAATTGAGTCATTCAGGACCTTCGTGATCCGCTTGACCATTATGTCTATATCCTCCGCAGTTTCCACTTCCTTTTCGGGTCTAGAACGGATAGAAGTGAAGAATTTATGGCGAAATTAACCCAATCAGCCTTTCTCCTGTTTAAACGAGGCACCACATCTGCAGTATTTTCCACAAGACTGAGAATAGGGAGATTGGTCCTTCTTCTGCATCCTTTCCAGGCTTCAGTAGCGGTATCACTCTGCCCAATTTTTAAACTTCGGGAACTATAAGAGTGTTCAAAGACAGATTGAGGACAGTAGTAAAGAACTCAATTCGAGGCAAATCCAGATTCTTCAACATCAATGTAGAGATTTCGTTGGCGCCCAATGCCTTAGATGATTTGGTGCCATGGATGACATTCGTAACCTCGCCCACGGCAAATTGTGATGGCGGTCCATTGGCTCGGAGACCACGGAAACGGCAAATGGCTGTCCTCCTTGCCCTGCCACTCTCGGGATACACAATAAATTGACGGTTGGACAACCTGGCGCATCTTTTTGGATCAGTCACGGTTACTTCGCCAAAAGTGATTGAAGTTCTCTCATCCCATCTACCGGGGTTCTAGAGTTATTCAACAGTAGACCCCACAGCTTGCCTAAACTGATGCCTAAGTTACATTGCTACAAGTGTTCCAGCCACAAATTTCGCCTATGTTCGTTGACTACCCTGTTTATATCCATCACGCTCGTCTGCGAGTACCACTGCCTGTGTCGGGAAATTGGTCCGCACTTGGGATATTCGACCGGCTGGTATAAAGCGAGCCGCTGCTGCGTTAATAATGTCTCGGAATTTCCTCTGGACAATTAGCACATCCGAAGGGGTGTCAGTTCACTGAAGTGGCGATTGTTATACTCTCTGAAGCCAGCGCAATCGGCCTTCTTCTGATTGATAAACGTGCGGCGCTCAGACGTTATGAAGTCGGGTGGTCGGTCGATGGTGTGAATTATGGGGAGCTGGTCTGACCCCAAAGAGATGACGGCTTGCCAGAATTCGTCACTCAGGAGATCAAGGGATACATTGGAAATGTCTAGCGAGCAGCTGCACCTCCTCGTCAACCTAGTGGGGGCATCCTCATTCACTCCATGTGACCCCAAAAAGATGACGGCTTGTCAGGATACGTCACTCAGGAGATCAGGGGATGCATTGGAAATGTCTGGCGAGCTGCTGCACCTCCTCGTCAACCTAGTGGGGGCATCCTCATTCACCGTACAAAACGTGGAGCCTTCAATCTATCCTGCCTAAGCTATGCCACGCTGGTCGTTACCTAGGGCAGAATGCCATGAAGTGTGATGCGCATTAAAGTCCCTTTGAACCAAACGATTATAGCCAGATAGTAACCCACTTATATCGGGGTTGTAAGTTTGGCCATTAATTGGGACACAGCTACCAACTGGCAAAATATGCACGTTGTACAGCTTTATCTCGGCAGTACCGAACCTGACTGCTATCGTCATGCACTCCATGTAGGGGTCACTAACGCCAGGCGCAGACGATATGGGTCTATATTGCACTGAAGGTCAATCCCCCTCCTCCATTCTTTGAGCGATCTTAACATAGCACATTGCAACCGTGACAACTGTGCAAGCTGCAGGTGTTGGTGAGCTTTGTCTCCTGAATCGCTGCTACCAAAATGTTCGTCCGACTCATAAAATCCCCAACCTCATCGATCTTGCCAAGGAGATCGTTGCAGTTTAGTTGCAAAAATGATAAACTTCTCGGCACTGGCCTGGCAATATTGGGCTGGGATGCTGCTGTTGCGTATATTGCCGCACGGGAGAGGTCAGGTCGGGTTACATAGTCCGACGATAACGCTTGTGACCCACTGCTGACTATGTTCGCACAGCAGCTTGCAACATATCCAGTATGACTATACTCCCGTAGTGAAGTGAGGCCAGGGCGAGACCGGAAATGTACTCACTCCATGCATCGGTTTCACCGCACCGACACCGGCCGATGATGGAGGCGTATCTGGCAAACCGAACAGAACCCGAATCCGGGGTTCTTTTCAATCCCGGCACTGACCCGAAGCGTGCGGAGAAGGCACTCCGGGATGTGCCTCTCCCGTGACGAAAAAAAGACGAATACGTACACTGAGGCGGCAGCCCTTGCCGATGAAGGGTTCCATCGGTAAGGTTCAAATCGGTTCATATCTAGGATTTTGACCCATATAAATCGATCTATCTATTTTACTTCTTGAGCCCCCAAAGGGCTCCAACATATAATTTAATTGTGGTCCAAACTGGTCCGTATCTTGATATCGCTCTAATAGCAGAGCAAATCTTCTCTTATATCCTTTTTTGCCTAAGAAGAGATGCCTGGACAAGAACTCGACAAATGCGATCCATAGTGGAGGGCATATAAGATTCGGCCCGGCCGATTTTTGCACGCTTTTACTTGTTATACCCTACACCACCACTGTGGTATAGTGTATTAAAGATTTGTGCATTTGTTTGCAACGATAAGAAGCTAAGAGCTAGACCCATTGATAAGTAAACCGATCGACTCAGAATCACTTTGTGATTCGATTTAGCCATGTCCGTCTGTCCGTCTGTGAGTCCATGTGTTCTTGTAATCAAAGTGCAGTTTGTATTTGTTGTCCGATTGGCACGAAATTTTGCACATGTCACTTTTTCGACCCAAGGACAAACGCTATTGATTTTGAAAATAATCGGTTCAGATTTAGATATAGCTCCCATATATATCTTTCATCCGATATGGCTTTTTAAGGCTGTAGAAGCCACAATTTTAGTCCGATCTTTAAAATATATGGCACTGGGTATTTTATTTGAGGTCTACATATGTGTGAAAAATTTTATAAAAATCGGTCCAGGTTCAGATATAGCTCCCATATATATCTTTCATCCGATATGGCCGTTTAAGGCTGTAGAAGCCACAATTTTTTACCGATCTTTACAAAATTTTGCGCGAGATGTTTTATTTGACGCCCTAACATGTGTGGGAAATTTCATAAAAATCGGTCCATATTTAGATATAGCTCCCATATATATCTTTCATCCGACGTGGACTTTTAAGGCTGTAGAAGCCACAATTTTCGTCCGATCTTTAAAATATTTGGCGCTGGGTATTTTATTTGAGGTCTCCATATGTGTGCAAAATTTCATAAAAATCGGTTTAAATTTAGATGCAGCTCCCATATATATGTATCGCCCGATTTGCACTTAAATGGCCGTAGTAGCTAAAATTTTCAATCGATCTGCACAAAATTTGGCACGGACTGTTTTGTTACTGATCTTAACATATCTGGAAGATTTCATCATAATCGGTTCAGATTTAGATATAGCTCCCATATATATCTTTCATCGGATTTGAACTATTAAGGCTGCAGAAGCCACAATTTTGGTCCGATCTTTACAAAATTTGGCGAGGAGTCGTTTTTGTAAAGTCTCAATGTATGTGCAAAATTTCATAAAAATCGGTTCAGATTCAGATATAGCTCCCATATATATCTTTCATCCGATTTGGCTTTTTAAGACTGTAGAAGCCACAATTTTGGTCCGATCTTTACAAAATTTTGCATGAGGTACTTTATTTGACGTCTCCATATGTGTGCAAAATTTCATAAAAATCGGTACAGATTTAGATATAGCTCCCATATATATGTTTCACCCGATTGGCCGTAGTAGCTACAATTTTCAACCGATCTGCATAAAATTTGGCATGGACTGTTTTGTTACTGATCTTAACATATCTGGAAAATTTCATCAAAATCGGTTCAGATTTAGATATAGCTCCCATATATATCTTTTATTCTTAAAGTCGATTTTGTTTTATAAATTTTCTTTTCATTGCGCACAATTTTTGTTCATGTAAAAAGTCATGTTTTTTGCTTTTAATTAAAAACATGCGGTTTTTTGTTCAAAGTACACAACGTTTGTTGTCTTGTTGCAAGGCGATTGAAGTCGTTTCAAGAGAATACCACTACTTAAACAAAACTTTGAAAGTAATTAAGGTTTGTATGCGCACACACATTGACAAAGGCTGTAAATAAAAGAGCTTCTCTGTTCCAGAAATGCGTTGAGGTGAGTGCGAATGTTGGCGAAGTGTACATAAAATGGGCGGACATTTTTTGCAACAAGCTCATTAATATTACTTCCATTTTCTTTTTCCTTTTCTTAACTATTTTTTACATTAAACAATTTTTAGTGGTTGAATATTTACCTGCAGCAGTTTATATTTTGTAAATAAAGTTAAATAAATTTCTTTTAGTTTGGGATGAAGGCATACTAACTTCGTCAATCCGTTTCTAAAACATCGAAATATTGGTTTAAACCCCCCTAAAGTATATATAAACTTGGTTTCTGTTCCCCTATATGGCGCAGTTCTTGACTGACTTAGCTGAAATTTCGCCCAACGATTTCTTCTATGACCTCCAATATGTGGCAAATATGGTCTGAATAGGTCCCTAACCTGATAAAAATTAGGTTTAAGTGGCTGTCTGCCATCAGACTCACTTAGATGTTTTCGCCTATTGTGATACCACAGGAACAAGGAACCATCCAAATCGCCTAAAAAGCCTAACAACTTTCGATTGTTCACATCCACTAAATCAGACAAGTTTTCAAAGTAATGAGAATCTTAAGAGGAACCTCTTCTAATCGCCAGTGCGGGACACACACATAGCAGATGTGCTATAGTCCGTTCTATCGCAACGTCCAAAGCTTCTGCAAAAGTCATTACTTGCAACCTTTAGCACGTCAGCATGTTTTCCGATCCGACAGTGACCTCTCATTGCAGACACAATAACTGAGACGTCTGTTCTTGCCAGCGACAGCAAAGCGGTGGACCTCTTCAAGTCTACATTAGGCCACATAATTTTTAAATGTTCACAACCATCTTTTATTCGTTGCCCTTCGGGCCTGATCCTTAAAACTTATCTCACATGTCGCAAGAGGTACAACCACAGATTCCAGTTCCCCTGGAATGTGTTAGGCAGTTCCCTGTCTCGCAAGCTCATCTGCTTTACAATACCCTGGGATATCTCTGTAGCCCGGCACCCAGAACAGGTGAATTTTGAACTGTTCAGCCATCTCATTGAGAGATCTGCGACAGTCGAGGGCGGTTTTTGTTTTCAGAAATACGTTCTCCATGGATTTAATGGCTGCCTGGCTGTCTGAGAAGATGTTTATGCCAATTGTCGTAATGACATTAAATCTTAACCATTTTACCACTTCCTTAATTGCAAGGATCTCTGCTTGATACACACTGCAGTGCTCAGGTAACCTTCTCGATATGACCAGTTCTAGTTTTTCAGAGTGCACCCACAAAGCCCTCCTGGTCGTCTAGTTTGGAACCATCCGTGTAGAAGTTTATGTAACTTCTATTACCAGAGATATTGCAGTTCCAGTGGGTTCTCTCGGCTCAGTATTCATCTGTAAGTGGATTTTTGAAGCGCCATCCTACAGATTACAACCCCATATAGCATTAAAAGTCTGACAACTGAAGTATATACCCTGAAGTATGTACCCTCAAGAGGTTGTCTTCGGCGTACAGGATAATAGACTAGTAGGCCGAAAATCTCTCGCCTTAGTATGGAGTGGTGAAATGGCCATAACGACAACTGGCATAAATATTTTCTCAGTCAGCTAAAGAACGTATTTCTAAATTCAAAAGCCGCCCCCGACTGCCGCAGAACTCTCAACTAGATGAACAGTCACTGCCACTGGCAAGAACAAACGTTGCAGTCATTGTGTCCGTCATGACAGGTTACTGTCTGATCGGAAAACAAGCTGACAGACCGAAGGTTGCCAGTAAAGACTTTTGCCGAAGCTGTGGGGAAGTCGAAGAAGAAGAAACTTAGGACATCTGCTGCGTGTGTATCCCGCACTGGCAGTCAGAAGGAAATCCACTTTAGGTTCTCTTTTCTTGGAGAGCCCGTCTGATTTAGCGTATGTGAATATTCGCAAGTTGTTGGGCTTTTTAAAGCGATGTGGATAGTTCAACGGTAGGAACTAGGAGGTATCTTTCTTCTTCTGTTCCTGTGGTATCACAATGAACGAAAACGTCTAAGTGATTCTGATGACAGATTGCCTCTGTAGCTTAACCTTTCCTTGCGCCCTGGTTTGGTCTTAAGAAATGCAGACTTAAATGAGCCGTTAAAGGGAATATTCATCCTCCTGACCATAGTTCTAAGGTTGGGTTAGGTAAGAGTGGCAGTCCTTTACAGACTCACTTAGACAACTTTAAGTCCATTGTGATACCACAGGAGCGACAGACCAAGGCTTCTGGCGGGAATCGAACCCACGACCCCAGCACTGGTAATCCAAGCACGCTACCAACTCGGCTACCGGGGCACCAACTCGGCTACCATAGTACTAATGTCCTCTGAAATTTCCAATATTTTAGTGTTGAAACTTATCATTCTCTCCAGGCTCTTGTGAGATATGTGCTTGATATGCCAATCGTGTCCGCCTATGATACTGAACGCCTATGTTCGAATCCTGGCGAGAACATCTGAACTATTTTCCTACATTAGTAAGCTACTGTACCATTTGGTATGATAGCCATGTAAAAGTTCTCAACAAAGAGATGTCGCAGTGCGTTTGGACTTGGCTAGGGAAAGGATGCTCCTTATCATTGATCTTAAAAAAAAATTAATCGGATAGCACTCATTGATATGTGAGAAGTTTGCCCCTGTTCCGTAATGGAATGTTCATGCGCAAATTTGCATTTTGCCCAGTGTACACACGGTGAACGTGTGTTGGCCTTACTCTTCACTCCCTCCCTCAACAGACGAGCATATCTTTTGCTTATTTCATCATCTTCAACCTGCGAACGCTTCTGTTAAAATTCAGATATATAGGGTGATTTTTTTGAGGTTAGGATTTTCATGCATTAGTATTTGACAGATCACGTGGGATTTCAGACATGGTGTCAAAGAGAAAGATGCTCAGTATGCTTTGACATTTCATCATGAATAGACTTACTAACGAGCAACACTTGCAAATCATTGAATTTTATTACCAAAATCAGTGTTCGGTTCGAAATGTGTTCATTCACCGTAACGTTGCGTCCAACAGCATCTTTGAAAAAATACGGTCCAATGATTCCACCAGCGTACAAACCACACCAAACAGTGCATTTTTCGGGATGCATGGGCAGTTCTTGAACGGCTTCTGGTTGCTCTTCACTCCAAATGCGGCAATTTTGCTTATTTACGTAGCCATTCAACCAGAAATGAGCCTCATCGCTGAACAAAATTTGTCAAAATTTGAACACATTTCGAACCGAACACTGATTTTGGTAATAAAATTCAATGATTTGCAAGCGTTGCTCGTTAGTAAGTCTATTCATGATGAAATGTCAAAGCATACTGAGCATCTTTCTCTTTGACACCATGTCTGAAATCCCACGTGATTTGTCAAATACTAATGCATGAAAATCCTAACCTCAAAAAAATCACCCTTTACAGCCTATACGACCAAGTGCCACTCCAAAGTCTATTGCTCATTATTGATGATAGTCATCCCCCAGTCCGAGTTATTTAGGCGCTACGGTGGCCTCCTTTGCATTTTACATCCCCTATTCCCAATTATTTATTCTTATTCTCTTTTGGAAGCTCCCTCCTGTTGCTTAGTTTACTATGCCAACACATTGAATGCCCAAGTTGAATAGTTTCGTTTTATTTTTTTCTGTCAGCATGTATGTCTTGTTTGCCAACTTAACTAATCGAAAGTTTTTGTTTAGACGAAAGACAGAATTTGGCAAAAGACAGGCACTTCTCCCATGAGCACAATTTTAGGTAAGCACCTTAAGTTGATAACACGATTATTTACTTAAATTTGTTGGAGTGTGTGAAGATTATTTATATTTAATAAGTTGGGTAGATGTTGAAGGTTCTTTGGTTAAAATAGGGTATATTTGATTACGAAAACATCTAAGGAGAGAGAAACTAAACCTCAGTAAAATTTTTTTTTTTCACAAAAAAAAAAGTTTTAGTTCCAAAAACCAAAGATTTTTTGAAACTATTCACTACGAATGCTACAAAATTGAAATAAAATGTTAACGTTTAAAATGTATCGCTCATAATTACACTCAAAAAAATTTTTTTTTAACTATTAGTTAATTACATACTACATGTTAGTTCATTATATTTACTCATGACTAGTTAAATATTCTTAAAAAGACTACACTCAAAAAAATGTTTTTTAACCATGAGTTAATTACATACTACATGTTAGTTCATTATATTTACTCATGATTAGTTAAATATTCTTAAAAAGTTGGAAAATTAACTATGTACAAGTAAAACTTCTCATGAGTATAAATAACATAGCTTACAACTCGGGTGGAGTTAGTAAATTCCATTAAAGGATTATTTTTGAAATAAGCGAGAACTTTACTAAACATGGGTTGAAAACTTTACTAAACATCGTTGAGGATAAATTTCTGAACTTTACTAAACATGCGTTAAGAACTTTACTAAACATCGTTGACGATACATTTCTGAAATTTACTACTGAATAAACTACTTAAGGAAATTTTGATTTTTAATTCTTAAAAGCTTAAATTTTCATCCCATTTGGCTGAAATTTGGATCAAAGACTTGAGTTGTGATTTCCAACATTAATGCCAGGTAAAATCTGAATCGGTCAAGTATGATGCGAATCGATCTATAAACAGATATAGCCCCCATACAAACCGAACCCCGAATTCGACTTCTTGAGCCATTAGAAGCCTCAATTCGGTCTATAAACAGATATAGCCCCCATACAAACGGAACCCCGAATTCGACTTCTTGAGCCCTTAAAAGCCTCAATATTCATTCGATTTGGCTGAAATTTGGAACAAGGACTTCAGTTATGACTTCCAATATCCATGCCAAGTATGAACCGAATCGGTCTATAAACTGTTATAGCCCCCATATAAACCGATCCCCGGATTTGAATTCTTGAGCCCTTAGAAGCCTCAGTTTTCATACGATTCGGCTAAAATTTGGAACATAGACTTGTGTTATGACTTCCAAAATCCATGCCAAGTATGATCTGGATCGATCTATTAACAGATATAGCCCCCATATAGACCTATACCCGGATTTGACTTCTTGAGCCCTTCGAAGCCTCAATTTTCATCCGATTTGAGTAAAATTTGTAACAAAGACTTGAATTATGACTTCCAACATCCTGATCTGAAACAGATATTGCCCCCTATAAACCGAGAACCGGATTTCACTTCTTCAGCCCTTAGAAGCCTAAATTTTTAACTGATTTGGCTGAAATTTGGCCCAAACCCCTATATTATAACTTACAACATCCATGACAAGTTTTATTCGTATGATGATCTGGGCCCCCTAAGCACCGATATTCCCGCTATGACTTCTTGAGACCAACATAATTCAAATACAAACTCAGTTAATGAGAGAAAATTTTCAGCAGAATCCATGGTGGTGGGTACATACGATTCGGCCCGGTCGAACTTACCATGCTTTTACTTGTTTTATCTTAGACCTATACTGGCACGGTAAGGAAATTAGTCCTGTTTCGGCGTGCTTTCAGATCTTTCGCCCCAACGTGAATATCATGTTGGTGCTTTACTTCCAAATACCTTTCATTTTTACCTTATATTGCGATGATCCATAAATATATCCATTATGGGGGTATTTTTTGGGGGTCAAGTGGACCCTTATATATCAGATTCGTGCTCTAGCCTCAAATACCTTTCATTTGAGACCCATATTGTCGTTAATGGTCTATATTTCCATTTGGCGGGCTTTGGGGGTGGGGCGGTCCCCTAGATATCCCACCCTAAATAAGGATACCAAGTTTCTAGAGTTATGATAAACAAGCCAAATTCCGCTTAAATCTCCCACTCCAAGATCTGGCGTTTTTGAAAATGGGGAAAGGGGAGGGTCCGCCCAATAAAATTTGGATGTTAGATCTACTTCATTGTTTTGGTTTTGGTAATGGATCGGAGAAACACAACCCTTTGCCTCGAAAGTGGATATCAGATTCATACCTCATACTTCCAAAAACCACATTTGTGGTACACTTTGCTAAAGTTGGTATATATGAGTGGTTTAGGGGGAGTTTAGAGTTGAGGCATCTCTAATTCGAGCCCCTGTTTGCCATAGTCCACAAATATGTTCAGTTTGAGGGGTATGTAGGGTGGTGTGGCCACCCACGCACTTAGCCCTGAAAAAATATCACCATCGTGCTCTACTCTCAAATTTCTTTGATTTGAGTTCCAATTGCCATTGGTTTAAGTAGAGTTTAGGGGGTGAGACGACCCCCAAACACTTGGCCAAAAAATTCGATATCAAATTCGTTTGATACCATCATATGCCCATTATTTGAGCCCCTTATAGCCATAGTAGGCAAACATGGCTGGTTTGAAGGGAATTTAGGGGGCGGATCCTGAAATATTAACAGCATTGTGGTTGAACACGACTTTGTTTGAGCCCCATAATGTGACGCATTTTTTTTCTGTCAGCCACCACGCAGGGGATGCCCCCTATGAATGCAGTGCATTGCGTTGGCGAGAGGAAATTAGGAATTGGAAGGGGGCAAAAGGATGTAGTGCTAATTGATATTTGTCTTAAATTTTTGGATGTCAAACTGGGTGGGAAAAACATTAGCCGGAAGTCGATTCCACATACGAACGGTTCGGGCTAAATAAGAATTCTCTCTACAATGCATTGTGCGGTCCGCTGGCCAATCAATTATAAACGGGTGTAAGTTCCTGGAATGTCTAGTATCCCTGACATACATCCTCACATCAGGAATAAGAAGACGAATATCTGACGAACACACATCATGAAAGTACCGATAGAACATCGCCAAACAACCCACATTGCGACGATGATGAAGGGAGGCAATAGAG
Organism: Stomoxys calcitrans; assembly: GCF_963082655.1. Taxonomy (NCBI): domain Eukaryota; kingdom Metazoa; phylum Arthropoda; class Insecta; order Diptera; family Muscidae; genus Stomoxys; species Stomoxys calcitrans. Next base: position 35,951,129 of record NC_081555.1, read on the forward strand.
TTGAAGAGTTTGAAGGTGTCAATCAATATAGTCAGGGCTATGGGTCTCGCTCTGATCCTAAATCTACATTCATGATCATATTTTAAAGCTACCACTTGGGATACCACATTTCTGGAGATCCGCAGTTCCTCCTCTGTCTATCCCAATATGAGGGCCAAAAATGTACTTTACTATCAAAGACTTTTTATTGCTGTCCTATTCTGATAGTCCTCATATATTATTTTCAATTCTTTTTTTCCGGGTCGGATTGTGGGAGGGGGATTGCCCTCTGACACGTCCTTTCATTGGAGTACAATATATTCTCGATCGTCCTACATGACAATTTGGTGTTGATTTTATTGGGAGGAGAGGATTGGGCCCCCCGAAGCTAAAACCCAAACAATAAGTCATTTGAGTCATTAATTGTCGTGATTTACATGTCCTTTTGAACGATAGAACGTGACCCAGATACTTGAACCCTTATATCATTATTAGATCCGAACTCTACTGTCGTAGACCATTCTTTTAATTCCCATACTACCCCGATTGAACTACACGTTCTATTGAAGGGTATTTAATGGTTTGGCCTGTCCCGGACTCTGTCCCAAAAGTGTATATCAGATTCGTAGTCAACTCTCAATGACCTTTTGTTTGATACCCATTTTGTGACGTTGGACATTCATGCCTGTTTTGTGGAGTTTTAGGGGTTGGGGAGGCCCCTTAGACACCTCGGACCAATCTCTTATAACCGATGTGTACTCAACTTCCAAACACCTTTCATTTGATACCCATATTGCACAAAGTGGTGAAGTGTACTGTTAGGGGGTTTTTTGGGAGTGGGGGACCCCCTCGAACACTTTCGGTAATATTTGTATACCAATTTCGTACTCTGCTCTTAAATACCTTTCATTCGATACCCATATTGCACAAAGCGGTGAATGTGTCCAGTTGGGAGGTCTTTTGGGCGTTGGGGCCCCCCCGAACTCCTAGGGTGAAATTTTTAGTCCAAATTCGTACTCTACTCTTAAATACTTTTCATTTGATACCCATATTGTCCCAATCGGAAATATGCTTGTTCGGGTGGGTTTTGGGATAGGGCGTCCCCCCTTGTTATATGATCCGAATATTTTTCACCAATTTGGTGTTTTTGGGATACCATAAGATGGCGTCCGCTTCCCCTTCGGATATCAAACAAGTTAAAGGCGTTAAGTTCGGCCGGCCCGAACTTTGGATACCCACCACTTTGGTATATATGTGAACCACCTTGCGTCTTAATCCGGTGAAAAATGCATAATTTATGCCCCCCCATAGCAGCTATATCGAAATATGTTCCGATTTGGACCAAATTCGGCGCGGATATTGAGTGGTCTAATAATTACAAGTCATTGTTCAATTTTGTAGAACAAAATATTTGCCTTTTTGGTAGCTATATCTAAATAAAGACCGATCTGAACCATATGCGACACGGATGTCAAAGAGCCTGTGTAAAATTTCAGCGAACTCTGATAATGAATGGCCTTTTATGGGGCCAAGACCTTAAATCGAGAGATCTGTCTATATAGCAGCAATAAACAAATCTGAACCGATCTGAGCCAAACTGAAGAATGATGTTGAAGAGCTTCGCACAACTCACGGTCCCTATTTTCGGCGAAATCGGACAATAAATGCGTTTTTTTGGACCAAAGACCTTAAATCGAGAGATCGGTTTATATGGCAGCTATATCCAAATCTGGACCGATCTGTGCTATATTGCAGAAGTATGTCGAGGGGCTTAACTTAACTCACTGTCCCAAGTTTCCGCCACATCGGATAATAAATGCACCTTTTATGGGCCCAAAATCTCAAATCGACAGATCGGTCTATATGGTAGCTATATCTAAATCTGGACCGATCTGTGCTATGTAGCAGAAGTATGTCGAGGGGCCTAACTTAACTCACTGTCCCAAGTTTCCGCCACATCGCATAATAAATGCGCCTTTTATGGGCCCAAAATCTTTAATCGAGGTATCGGAGATATGGCAGCTATATCCAAATCTGAACCGATCTGGGGCAAATTGAAGAAGGATATCGAAGGGCCTAACACAACTCACTGTCCCAAATTGAGCTGAAACTTTGCACAAATTCTTTGTTTGTCCATAAGCAGGTTAAGTTCAAAGATGGGCTATATCGGACTATATCTTGATATAGCGGCCATTCGCCGATTTAGGGTCTTAGGCCCATAAAAGTCACATTTATTGTCCGATTTTGCTGAAATTTAGGACAGTGAGTTGTGTTAGGCCCTTCGACATCCTTCGTTAATTTGGCCCAGATCGGTTTGCTGAAATTTGGGACAGATAATTGTGTTAGGCCCTTTGACATTTTTCTTTAATTTGGCCCAGATCGGTCTAGATTTGGATATAGCCCCCATATAGACCGATCTGCCGATTTAGGGTCTTATGCCCATAAAAGCCAAATTTATAATCCTATTTTGCTGAAATTTAGGACAGTGAGTTGTGTTAGGCTATTCGACATCCTTCGTTAATTTGGTCCAGTTCGGTCCAGATTTGGATATAGCTGTCTTGTAGAACGATCCGCCGATTTAGGGTCTTAGGCCCATAAAAGCCAAATTTATTATCAGATTTTGCTGAAATTTGGGACAGTGAGTTGTGTTAGGCCTTTCGACATCCTTCTTTAACTTGGCCCAGATCGGTCCAGATTTGGATATAGCTGCCATATAGATCGATCTCTCGATTTCAAATTTTGAGCCCATAAAAGTCGCATTTATTGTCCGATGTGGCCGAAATTTGGGACAGTGATTTGTGTTAAGCCCTTCGACATCCTTCGTTAATTTGGCTCAGATCGGTCCAGATTTGGATATAGCTGTCATATAGACCGATCTCTCGATTTAAAGTTTTGGGCCCATAAAAGTCGCATTTATTGTCCGATTTCGCCGAAATTTGGGACAGTGAGTTGTGTTAGGCTCTTCGAAAGTTTTCTGCTATTGGACCACATCGGATGGCACTCAAGCAAGCATTGACTCTTAATTCCAGTCTCCCTGTGTTGCCCCTTGTTGCTATGAAGAATTTCGTCGAAAGCCTCATTAGGACCTTTAATTCTTTTTATACCATCCACAAACGTTACATTTTGATGCAACTTTTTTACCTTGGCGACTATTGACCTTTTGGCAGGGAAGGGCTTTCAGGAGCGGCATTTCGCAGTTCAGCTCATCTCATTTGGTGTTTCGATGATTATAAAAATGTTTTCAAGTCGATGACTTGTAATGTGATAATCATCAAAACAATTTAAATTTTCTAAGCCATAGCATAGCAAAAACTTTTCTTAAAATTTTGATGTTATGAGACTTTCTCTTCTCCCCAAGCTTTCATCTAGCCTAATGTGTCAAATTTTGTAATTGACAAACTTAAATTATCTCTGCCGCACAAAATTTAGTTAAACTTCTTTTGTTTATCCTCTTACTAAAATTTAACTTACCTCCCACGAGTTATGTATGCCACTCAGTATCATTCTTTGTCTGTATCTTACAACAAGAAGTAGATGAACTGCTATACAGCTCCTACATCCGCAGAGTCATAAAACTAAGATAGCGAACGTTTTTCTGTGGTTTTAGCCACATCTTCTGGTAGTGAAGTCATTAAAATTTTGTCGCATGTCATGAAATTCAGCATACCACAAAGACGCAGAATATTTCCCGCACTGAACCACAAGTGTAAACTGTGAGTGTGAAAATTGTTTGCGCCCAAAGTTCTAGACGACATGAATAAACTAAAGCTCTGTTAAATTATTGAATTATATTTGCACGACACAGATTAAAATGTAGGCTGTGATGTGGTGGTTTGTATAGAGATTTCCTCCAAGAAACTTTATGAAGTATGTGAACTACAGACAAGGTGAAGACGATATTGAGTAGAACAATTTTTGTAACATTTTGAAGGATATGAATGTGTAAACAGACAGGCTTTTTAAACTAAGTTGATATTGTTTTCGCGCAGGAAGAAATTTCTTAGTACAGACTCCCCGCGAAAGAAGGGGGCAAACTTGAAGTTATCTGGTTCGAATTTTCTTCGGTGTGGCTGGTTCGACTGAAATGGAAATTCAAATAAGGCCTCTAAAGTAAGAACAACTTTTGGCGGAGCAAATGTTGCTTAGAATCCCCCTTCGGAACCATCTTGTTCCTTCAACAAATCTCAGGAGACCTATCAGAGGTATGTTTGCAAGTTCACCCACATCACGGTATAAATGGCGTCCCTACAGACCCGGACATGAACACAGCTAGTGCTCAATAGTCTCCTTTTCATCCCCATCGAGGCAACTCCTACAGAAGTCATTGTGTGGTATTTTCTTGCCCACCGCCATGCGGCCTATGGCACAGTGTCCGGTTATGACCCCCGTCAAGATACTCATCGACCTCTTATAGAACGAAAGCAACTCTCTCGTCCTCCTCCGGTCGATGTTCGGCCATATCACCTTTTCAGTCCGGTCCCCATCCACCGAGTCCCACCTCGCCACCGACGCCGCCCTGGCCATCCCAGTAGCTCGACAAAGGGCACATAGGACCGATGACTGGTCCAGTCGGCACAGACCAACCCCTCCTGGCGCACTATTCCGCCCTCTCATTCCCTGGAATGCCCTCATGCCCATGAACCCATATCAGCATCATATCGTGGGCCTGGAGCCTAACCAAAGACTCAAAATAATCCACCATGCACTTCGACCTCACCATCCTCGACCCTAAGGGCTTGAGTGCCTCCATACTGACCACATAAATTCTGAGTTTCGAAGATGCTATATACCTAACCAGAATTTTCCACGCGGCCACTGCAATGGTACAGACCTCTGCCTGAAAAACCGTACACTTCTCCGGTAGCCTCACAGACAAAGTGGGCTACCGAAAGTGGTCTGGGTATAAATCCGTGGAAGACAGAAGTAGGTCTTTTCAGCAGGAGAAACAAGTTGCCTACAGTGGAAACTGTCTCCTTGGGTGGAGAGAATTTTCAATTTACAGAAAGCGCAAAATACCTGGGTGTTTTGCTGGACAGGAAATTGAACTTCAAATCCAACATTTTGGAAAGGGCAAGAAAGGCCACTCTTGCCCTATACATCTGCAAGAAACCCATTGGCAAAAGTTGGGTCTAAAGCGTGTCATGCATTGGGTATATACTGAAGTTGTCCAATCTATAATGCCTTATGATGTTGTGATCTGGTGGACCGCGCTTCGAAAGTCCACCTACTGCACAATGGTCAACCGGATCCAAATGATGGCTTATATGAGCATCACAGGCGCACTGAGGATGACATCATCTGATGCACTGAATTTAATGCGACATCTAATGCCTCTGGACATTGGGGCTAGACAAATTGCAGCGACCAATGCCGTGGGGGAGCTTTCTCATTTGTCATGTGGACACTGTGGTATTCCGATACACAGTGTCCGTAGCCGCCTATAGCCGATGCTCCTGGCGGTGTGGATTACACCCTACCTGTGCCACTTTTTGATTAAAAGTACTGTACCACTTTTTCTGATAGAACAGATTGGAACCATGATATCCCTGGTAAAGGAAATTACATAGACTTCTATACGATTGGTTACAAACTAAACGACCAGGTGGGCTTTGGAGTGTACTCTAAAGATATAGAACTGGTCATATCGAAAAGGTTACCCGACCACCGCAGTGTGGTCGGGCTATCTTCCCAGACAGCCATTAAATCCCTGGAGAACGTATTTGTGAACACAAAACCACCCTCTCAACAAGATGTCTGAACAGTTCAAATTTCACCTGTTCTATGTGCTGGTCCACATATATATTCCACGGAATTCTAAAGCAAACGAGCTTGTGAGACTAGGAACTACCCTACACATTCCAGGGATACTGAAATCTGTGGGTATGCCTCTAGCGACATATAAGCTAAGATTTTAGGGCCAGACCCGAAGGACAATGAATGATAGATGGTCACAAAGAGGGGGCTGTGAGCCCCCTTGAAGATTCACCTGTTCTGTGTGCTGGGCCACAGATATATCCCATGGAATTCTAAAGCGGACGAGCTTGCGAGACTAGGAACTACCCTGCACATTCCTTGGATACTGGAATCTGTGGGTATGCCTCTAGCGACATGTAAGCTAAGTTTTCACGATCAGGCCCGAAGGACAACGAATGATAGATGGTGATAAAGAGGTGGCTGTGAGCATTCCAAAACTATGTGGCCTAATCTAAGCTTGAAGAGGTCTAACGCTTTGCTGTCATTGGCTAGAACAGACGTCTTAGTCATTGTGTGCTTCATGACAGGTCAGTGTCTAATCGGAAAGCATGCAGACAGACTGAAGGTTGCCAGCAACGACATGAAAGAAGAAGAGACTATAGAACACCTTCTATGTGTGTGTCCCGCTCTAGCAGTCAGAAGGAGTTTCACTTTAGGTTCTCATTTCTTTGAGTACCTATTTAGCGGATGTGAACATTCGCAAGTTTTTGGTCTTTTTAAAGTGATCTGGGTGGTTCAACGATAGGAACTAGAAGGCATCTTCCATCTTCTGTTATTGTGGTATCAAAATGGATGGAAACGTTTAAGTGAGTCTGATGGATGAGACTATCAATTAAATCTAACCTATCATCTGGTTGTTCATGCTTCACAGATGGATCTCAGTTAGAGAATATAGTGGGCCTGGTGGTCTACATTGAAGACCCATGAACTGAGATTCTCCATTGCCCACGCTTTTAACTCGGACTACGATGCGCCGAAATCCTTCGCATTTACCAAACTTAGCGATAGCAGTTCTCTAGTTCCTACCTGCGTTTCATCTTTTTTTTCTTTCCGCCTTATTCTGGTATGGTCCGGCTCTTAAACGATTCGGATCATGCCATTCCCAGAGAAGGTTTATATCTTCTTATTACACTCCAAGATTGGTCGTGATTTGACCGCCTTGGCTGCTGTAGCCTGCCCAACAGGGCAATAAAAACCATGATGGTTAAGTCGCGACCGGTCTTGGAGTGTTAAAAGAAGATGTAAACCGTCTCTGGAGATCTGGGGATCCGCATCGTTTGGGCGCCGGACCATACCAGAATAAGGCGAAACGTAAGGACAGATGAAATGGAGGTAGGGACAGTGTTCTGTTCTCACACCTTCCGCGGAATTTCCCCCTGTAGGACCATATCGTGTAGTCAGAAACTGATCTCAGTCCCTGGGTCCTCGTTCTAGGTCCCCTAGCCCACTCGTTCCTCTATCTTTGATGTATCAGTGAAGCAAAAACTACCAGATGAAAACTTAATTGCTTCTTCGATCCAAGACCATGCCGTTGGCAGCAGTGGCTCGCACTCGTCCTCAAGTGCTGTCTCTGGTAGGCGATCCCAAATCCTATATCGCCTCGATTATACAGCGTAGACATGACATAACATACTCCTACCGTCCATCCATTCTCTCATCGCCTTAAGTCTCATTGTTGTAATGACTGTCTCATATTAAATCGGTATGTCTATGGGCCGGATATGTAGAATAGTCTACGGTTCCCAAGTAGTCGTGGTAATCAAAGTCCCCGCTATTCTTAGGCAATACGTTCCCTGAACCGGATTTAATGTTTCAATGTCCCTATGTTTCACTTTTTCTCTATCGCCATCCACCAAACTACTGATGCGCAAATTAAGTTTGGTATAATCACGATCCTGTAGATCGGACTATCCTCGTCTTTGGGTCCCATTTTGAGCTTAAATAGTCTGCCTGGCGCCCATCTTCTGTGAGCCTTCTTAAAACTCTCCCGATTGTCGCACTTGTAGTTCAGTTTTCCATCCAAAATCACTCCCAAGTATTTGTCTTTGTCGGATATCGAAAAATTGAGTTGCCCAAGAAGTAATTGCGGATTTTTTAAAAGAAAGTAAATGCATTTTTAATAAAACTTGTTCTGTTGATGAAACGTGGCGCTTAAAATTGGTTCACATTTGTACTTCTTGTAAGCAATTCTTCTCTGGGCTTTTATTAAGATTCGTAGTCTATAACTATGCCATATGCAAAACCTTTTTGGCCCTTGCATATCCTAAGTGTTCTTCTACCCCTTAGAAGTGTTTTAGCATCGTCTGCATAATAGATGGGCTTAAATTCCTCCTCATTCGTCACCCATTTCTCATATACTTATTTCATAAGACCTACAATTCATCCACCTTTTCCTTAGCATGTGATCTACCCAATCCCTAAGGACCTTATTTACCCGGTACTGGTTTAAGGATTGGAAGATTCTATCGCTGAATGTCCTACTCTCTATAATACGAGACCAGGTTTTGATCAAGAGGCGCATGGACCCCTCAAGGCTTCAAAACTTTATCTAGATAACATCGAAGCTATTACCGTTTAAATGACAATGACATATCGTTTCCCGTCCTCAAACGGCAGGTTTGTAAGGGTTATAGGTCTGTAGGCCTTTTGTGATGCATGAGTTGCCTTACCGGGCTTTTGGTATAAACAGCACTCTTATTTGCCAGGTTGGGCGCCAGGTATTCTGCTTCACTTTGCTGTAACGACGGAGGTTTCTTCGAGGTTTCTTTAACTATAAATTCTAAGATTAAACTCATTGCTGCCGAATTAAGTTGTCTCCGTGCGTCCCATTAAATCCCGTGGAAAATGCGATTCTATCAGAAGCCATAACATGTCTGCTCGTACTTCCATGTCATCTACTAACGTTTCAGTTTGGTTAAGGGTTTAAGAATGAAAATTATCATCTTTTAAGAGCTACGTTTTCCCACTGTCATCTTTTGGTTTTTCTTCCGACGTGCTCCGTTATAAAGTCTGCGGACCTCTTTCCCAATATTTCGAATCACAACGGCCAACCAGGCTTTTTCTTGGAGTGGTTTCTTGGCGTGAAGAGGACAACTATCTTCGAAATACCATCCTTTGGCAGTCGTCATCTGTTGACACTGTCGTCAATGTCATCTATGCTGGGGCAATTCAAATTTCCTTCCCAAGTTTTCCTCTGAGTTGTATTCAGAATTGTGTCGGTTGCTTTTCACCTTATTATGGAAGGTTATCCGATTGGCGCTGTCCTTGCTTTTCTAAACTTTAATCAGCATCTTAGCCAAGATTTGAACCCAGCTCTGCGCCACGGTGGCTTCCATTACAATGGACTCACTGTCGTGTCACAATGGACTTAAAATTTGCAAAGTGAGTCTCTAAAGGACTAGCACTCTTATCTAACCTAGCCCAATCTAAACTTCTTCCTAATTTTTTAATAAAGGTAAGTGTTTTACCTGTATTGTATTACTAGTTTCCTCGGTACTACATAAAGGGTGATTTTTTTGAGGTTAGGATTTTCATGCATTAGTATTTGACAGATCACGTGGGATTTCAGACATGGTGTCAAAGAGAAAGATGCTCAGTATGCTTTGACATTTCATCATGAACAGACTTACTAACGAGCAACGCTTGCAAATCATTGAATTTTATTACCAAAATCAGTGTTCGGTTCGAAATGTGTTCATTCACCGTAACGTTGCGTCCAACAGCATCTTTGAAAAAATACGGTCCAATGATTCCACCAGCGTACAAACCACACCAAACAGTGCATTTTTCGGGATGCATGGGCAGTTCTTGAACGGCTTCTGGTTGCTCTTCACTCCAAATGCGGCAATTTTGCTTATTTACGTAGCCATTCAACCAGAAATGAGCCTCATCGCTGAACAAAATTTGTCAAAATTTGAACACATTTCGAACCGAACACTGATTTTGGTAATAAAATTCAATGATTTGCAAGCGTTGCTCGATAGTAAGTCTATTCATGATGAAATGTCAAAGCATACTGAGCATCTTTCTCTTTGACACCATGTCTGAAATCCCACGTGATCTGTCAAATACTAATGCATGAAAATCCTAACCTCAAAAAAATCACCCTTTAGTATCACCCCACGAAATGTGGTGGGAATTAGCATCGCACCCTACCGCATAGTGCATCATTTGCTCACTTTCAGCCGTGGTGCTTGTCATATGACTCTATTTAAAGATTGAAAAAATATATCTCCACTTTGGTATTTCTTCGAATACTGAATTATATCAGCAGATGTTTAACCTACAAAATTTCATACATTGGGTTGCCCAAAAAGTAATTGCGGATTTTTTAAAAGAATGTTAATGCATTTTTAATAAAACTTAGAATGAACTTTAATCAAATATACTTTTTTTACACTTTTTTCTAAAGCAAGCTAAAAGTTACAGCTGATAACTGACAGAAGAAAGAATGCAATTACAAAGTCACAAGCTTTGAAAAAATTTGTCAACGCCGACAATATGAAAAATCCGCAATTACTTTTTGGGCAAACCAATATTTGTGATTATTTACATATATGGCGATAGTTAGGGCAATATATTTTAATTTTTTTCTCATTAGTACTTCATGAATAAATGCCATCATGTATTGCAACAAAATTAGTTTCCAATGTATGTGGTTTATTTAGATTCTCCAACACATCTATACTAACATACATAGGTATTCCATTACACATGATTAACATTGAAAACTATTTTAAAATTTTCTGGATCGTCAAATTAGAAAATTACAAAATAACAACATTCTCTGTATAATGATTGCATTTGTTTGTGTAAATCCGAGAATAATTTGCAAATTGCAATAATCATCAATAATTGTGGGAAAAAAATTACTAGGATCCAGATAGTTGGATGAATATACGACTAAATGAACACAATAGTACCAATCAGGATATCATCATGGTCACAAACATTCATACTTACAATTACGATGAAATTGTAAAATGATAACATGACATTCATGGACATGCAATGGTGACAATACAATACAAACTGGATTACATAGAGAAAAATCAGAGGAGAATTCAAACTAAGTAATGCTGTAGGAGAAAAGAATAAATTAGCTATAGATAAACTCTCTAAATGTTAGTTTCCGCCTAACATTATAAGATTATTGAAAAGTTTCTAAGATGGAATTGCCAGATTAAAAAATACTTGGACATAAACATAACAGCCATTGGTATACGTTTGGAATTTTCTTGTTCAACACAAACGCTCTGCTTATATCCATACTAGCTGAACCGGGACCGCTTCGCTGCGCCTTCTTTTACTATAAATGGAACAAAATTATTCTTTGAGTATTTATTCAAGAGCTTTTAGTGAATACCATGCTACGAAAATAGTAAATGTATATCGCTTGACTACAAGTAGAAGTATATAAAAGTCTCTCTCTCTAATCTCATATGATGATGTGATCTTTATTGGTCTATGAATTCACTTAAAAGACTTTATTTGAGCCCGATATACTCATTATGTCCGATTTAAGGGTGTTTTCGGGTGTGAAGTGGTCCCCCAGGCACTTAGCTCTGAAAAAAAAATATAAGCATCGTACTCAACTCTAAAATATCATTTATTTAAACCTTATATTGGCATTGGATTAAGGAAATTTTATGGGATGAAGCGTCCCCAAACACTTGGACGAAAATTTAGTTATCACATTCGTTTTATAATCTCCAATACCTTTCATTTGAGCCACATATGGACAAGGTCGGTAGATTTGTCCTTTTTGGGGGGTGTTTTGGGGAAGGGGCGGTGCCCCAAACACATTTGAATATCAGATTCGTATTCTACTACCAAATACTTTTGTTTGAGCCCTATATTGCGATGGTCAGTAAATAACTGCTGTTTGGGGGGGTTTTGGAAAAGTGGTAGACCCCAAGAAAATTGGCCTCGAAAGTGAGTATCAATTTGTGCTCTACTAACTAATACCAAAATTGATTATCACATTCGTTTTCAAATCTCCAATACCTTTCATTTGAGCCCAACATTGACATGGTCGATACATATGTCCGATTTAGGGAGCGGTGTGGTCCGCCAAACACTTAGCCCTGAAAATAAATAAGCATCGTGCTCTACTTTCAAATATCATTTTTTTGAACCCCATATTGCTATTGACCTCAAAATTGGATATCAAAATCGTTTTCTAATCTCAAATACCTTTCATTAAACATTTTTCTTATAGGAAAAGTCAGCAAATATGTCCGGTTTGGGATATGGGCTCTAAAAACTATGGTGTGAAAATGCGTCCTATTTGGGGGTTGTTCAAGGGGTGGGCTGTCCCTTAGACAAATGGTCCCGAATGTTGAAATCACATTCTCGATCTACTCCCAAATACCTTTCATTTGAGCCCCATATTTTCATAGTCGGCACATGTCCGGTTTGGGGGGTGTTTTGGGGATGGGGCGGCTACTCAGTAACTTGTCCCTGAAAATATATCTCATATTCGTGTTAAACTATAAAAACCTCTTATTTGAGCTCCATATTGCAATGATCACCAAATACGTCCTATTTGGGTGGTGTTATGGGGGCGGGGTGACCCCATAGACACTTTTCCCTAATATCGAAATGCAAATGCAAATTTTACCCATCAACATTCCATTCAGGAACAGGGGCAAACTTCTCACACATCAATGAGTGCAGTCCGATTCAAGTTTAAGCTCAATGATAAAGCCGAGTCCGAACGACTTGCCGCAGTGCCACCACTCTTTGGAGAGAAGTTTTACATGTCATAGTAACTCACAAATGTTGCCAGCTTTAGGAGGGGAAAACCATCGCTGAAAATTTTTTCTGATGGTCTCGCCAGGATTTGAACCCAGGCGATCAGCGTAATAGGCGGACATACTAACCTCTGCGCTACGGTGGCCTGCGATTGATATCAGATTCGTGCTTTACTCCCAAAGACCTTTCATTTGAGACCCATATTGCTATAGTCGTTAATTTGTCCCCTTTGGGGGGAGTGTTTGGGGACGGGCGGCCCCCAAACACTTGGTTCCACATTTAGATATCAGATTCGTATTCTCCTCTCAAGTACCTTTTATTTGAGTCCCATATTGCCATGTTCAGTAAATAAGTCCTATTTGGAGGTGTTTGGGGAAGGGATGGACCCCCAGAAACTGGGTCCCACATTTGGTTATCAGATTCGTATTCTACTCGCGAATACCTTTCATTTGAGTCCCATATTGCCTAGGTCGGAAAATATGTCCGATTTAGGGGTCTTTTGGGGGTTGGGGTGGTCCTCCTAACACTTGGTCCGACAATTGGATATCATATACGTTTCCTCATTCTAAATACCTTTCTTTTGAGTCCCATATTGTCGTGATTGGTCTAAATATATATTAAGTAGGATTTAGGGTGGGGAGGTCCCCCTAGGTACCCCATGCGAAATTTGGATACAAAATTTTTATTTTCAGGGTACTATATGAGAGTACACAAAATTTCGCTTAAATCGCACCAACCATCACCGAGATCTGGCGTTTCTGAAAATTAGTGTAAGGGGGAGTGTCCGCTCCCCTTCAGATATCAAAAAAGTATTGCCGTATTTTCACCACGGGCTCATTATGCAGCATCAGTGAAAATTCATGAAAATCGGTTCAGCCGTTTTTGATTCTATAAGGAACACACAAACAAACAAACACAAAATGATTTTATATATAAGAGAAGAAGATGACTGATTATATACAACATCCTTTGAAATTTGGATATGTAACCCTGAAAGACCACAATACCTCATTCTTGAAACTTCTACAAATCAATCTCTATCAACATTGTTCTCTATTATTGATGGGCAACTTTCTCTAATATTGATGGGTATAATACGAATCTTCATTCTAAAATTTTTATATATTTTTTCTCAATTTTTGTTCTTTATTCTTGCCATTTAATTTTTTCCCGTGTAAACACAATTTCTCATTTCATTGCTTCAAACTGTTTTAAACCATTTTAGTTGAAGTAGGATATGAAGGATTATAACTCATGCCATTGGTTCAAAGGGGGGGTTGGGCAGTAATGACCAAAAATTACTAACCATCATCATCTGCCACACAAGTGGTTCTGGGAACAGCATTAGTTTATTACGTATGGGCGGATGTTAGTTGGATAGATAGATGAATGATTTGCCGGAATGTGGCTTTACTTTCAAAGGACAACCAAAATGTATGCATGCTGCTAATGTTGATTATCAGCAACAGCAAGTAGGATAATAAGTTGAGCAAAGTCCTTTGAGGGTTTGTTTGGTTGGATATTGCCGGGTATTATGCTGTTGATGATGATAAAGAGTTTTTGGTCACATCACCAAGTTTGTTTGTTCTCGTTGTGGGAGGGCAGTAATGATGTTTGTCAACAGCTTTTTGTGGTTAAAGGAATATTCAGTTGGTCTATCGATTTGTAACCTAGTTGCAGGGAGTGCAATTAATAACCTATTTTGGTATTGGTATTTCAATAATCCAAGGGTAGCTTCTAAAATAGTTTTTGGAAGCAGGTACATGCTGATATTTCAATCATATGTATTCATACAGGGGCAGGGCAGCTGACACAAATTGATACCAAATTCACATTGGGATATCTGTCAAACTAGAAATGGCTTGGCAAGCCACCTAAAGCATTTGCTTTCGAGTTAATTTAAACAAAAAGTTATTCTTCATGGTGTTCCAGCGTAAATGTGTTATTGCCTTACATTCTGTTGAATAAACACAACCGGCTATTGTTGGCGAACTCAAAAACCTCAAAGTGAACAAAATGTTATGTATATCGCAAGAAAAACCGCTATAATGATAATCTTAGCATCGTCAAACGACATGATGGTAGTGCAAAAAAAAAAAATACCAGAATTGGTTCATTGATTTAAGGTATAGAACCGAAAAAACCTAGTAAAAAATGCCATTTGGGAACGAATATAGAAAAGTTTATGAAAATTAGGGAAAGGGGGGGGGGGGGAGTCCGCCGTCTTCAGATATTTAAAAAGTATTGGGTTGCCCAAAAAGTAATTGCTGATTTTTTAAAAGAAAGTAAATGCGTTTTTAATAAAACTTTGAGTGAACTTTAATCAAATATACTTTTTTTACACTTTTTTTCTAAAGCAAGCTAAAAGTAACAGCTGATAACTGACAGAAGAAAGAATGCAATTACAGAGTCACAAGCTGTGAAAAAATTTGTCAACGCCGACTATATGAAAAATCCGCAATTACTTTTTGGGCAACCCACTATAATTTAATACCCTATTTTCACCACGGGGTCATTATGCACCACCAGTTAAAATTTCATGAAAATCGGTTCAGCCAGTTTCGAGTGTATAAGGAATACACAAACTAAAATGCAAACAAACCAACAAACAAACACAAATTGATTTTTATACCCAGCACCGAAGATGGGGGTATATTAATTTTGTCGTTCCGTTTGCAACACGCAAATATGCGTCTGAGACCCCATAAAGTATATATATTTTTGATCGTCATTTCATTTTAAGTCGATCTAGCCATGTCCGTCCGTCCGTCCCTCTGTATGTCGCTAACTTTCGAAGGAGTATAGCTAGCCACTGGAAATTTTGTTCAAATACTTTTTATAAGTGTAGGTCGCTTGATATTGTAAATGGGCCAAATCGATCTATGTTTTGATTTGGCTGCCATATAAACCGATCTTGGGTTTTGACTTCTAGAGCATCTAGATGGCGCAATTCTCACATAGTGTTTTGGTATCACTTCCACATATAACTGTGTTAAGTATGATTCAAATCGGTTCATAATTTGGTCCAGCTGACACATAAACCGATCTTGGGTCTTGACTTCTTGAACCTCTAGAGGGCGCTATCTCATCCGATTTGGCTGAAATGTCGCATGATGTGTTTTTTTATGACTTCCAATAACTGTGCTAAGTATGATTCAAATTGGTTCATAATCTGGTATAGCTGTCATATAACCGATCTTGGATCTTGACATATTGGGCCTCTAGAGGGCGCTATTCTCATCCGATTTGGCTGAAATGTCGCATGAGGTGTTTTGTTATAACTTCCAATAACTGTGCTAAGTATTGATCCAAATCGGTTTATAACCTGATATAGCTGCCATATAAACCGATCTTGGGTCTTGACTTTTGAGCCTCTAGAGGGCGCAACTCTCCTCAAATTTGGCCTGAAGTTTAGCATGAAAAGTTTTGTTATGACTTCCAACAACTGTGCTTAGCATGGTTTAAATCGTTCTTAACCTGGTATAGCTGTCATATAAACCGATCTTGGGTCTTGACTTTTTGAGCCTCTAGAGGGCGCTATTCTCATTCGATTTGGCTGAAATTTTTGTATTGGGTTGCCCAAAAAGTAATTGCGGATTAAAAAAAAAAAGTAAATGCATTTTTAAAAAAACTTAGAA
>NC_081555.1:35967455-36009955 GCF_963082655.1 Stomoxys calcitrans
TGAAACAAGGAGATATAAAATGAGCAAATCCCAAAACTTTGTTGAATCTTAAAGTTTTCGCCCTTTTTTATTGCAGATATTCATATGGGGTACCAGCAATTGCAGGAGTGTTGTCTTTTTATATCCTTCGCCATGAGATGGGGGTATACTAGCCTAGTCATGCCATTTGTAACACCTCGAAATATTATTCTGATCGTTGATGTAGCTATGTCCATCCGACCGCCTGTCCCTCCGTCCGTAGGTCCATCCGTCAAAATCACTATAGTACTCGATTCGGATTCAAATACAAAATTGCCCATGAAAATTCCATTAAGGAACAAGGGCAAACTTCTCACACATCAACGAGTGCTGTCCGATTAAAGTTTAAACTCAATGATGAGGGGCCTCCTTTTTAAAGCTGAGTCCGAACGGCGTGCCGCAGTGCGACACCTCCTTGTGGAGAAGTATTTACATGGCATAGTACCTCACAAATGTTGCCAGCATTATGTGGGTGTAACCACCACTGAAAATTTTCATAATATTCTCGCCAAGATTCGAACCCAAGCGGTCAGCGTCATAGGCGGACATGCTAACCTCTGAGCTACCGTGACCTCCTCGATTTGGATATAGATCCAATAAAAACCGATCTCCTGTTTTGACATTTTGAGCCCCTAGATGCCGCAATTGTTTTTCGATTTGGCTTAAATTTAGAACAGAGTGTTTTGTTATGACTTCCAACTTCGGCGCCAAGTACGATCTATTTAAATTCGCCTATAACTTGATATAGCTCCCATCTATACCGATTTTGAGGCCCTGGAAGCCGTAGTTGTTATTCGATTTGGCTGAAATTTTACACCGTGTGTTTTATTACGACTTCCAATTAACGTGCCAAGTACGGTCCTAATCGGAATATAACCTTATATAGCTCCCATATAAACCGATCTCCTGATTTAACATCTTGAGGCCCTCGAAACCGTAATTGTTACCCAATTTGGCTAACATTTTGGGTTTGGGCCGATTTGGGCCAAGTTACAGAAAAATGTTGAAGAGCCTAAAACAACGCACTGTCCCATATCGGCGAAATCGGACAATAAATGCGCCTTTTATGGACCCAAAACCTTAAATCGAGAGATCGGTCTATATGGCAGCTATATGCAAATCTGAACCGAACTGGGCCAAATTGAAGAAGAACGTCGAAGAGCCTAACACAACTCACTGTCTCAAATTTCAGCGACATCGGGAAATAAATGCGTGTTTTATGGGCCAAAAACCTAAAACCGAGAGATCGGTCTATATGGCAGCTATATGCAAATCTGGACCGATCAGGGCCAAATTGATAAAATATGTCAAAGGTCCTAACACAACTCAATGTCCCAAATTTCAGAAAAATCGGGTAATAAATGTGACGTTTATGGGCCTAAGATCCTAAATCGGAGGATTGCTCTATATGACAGCTATATCCAAATCTAAGACAATCTGGGCCACATTGATGAATGACGTCGAAGGGCTTAACAAAACTCACTGTCTCAAATTTCAGCAAAATCGGATAATAAATATGGCTTTTATGGACCTAAGACCCTAAATCGGAGGATCGGTCTATATGGCAGTTTATCCAAATTTGGACCGACCTGAGCCAAATTGATGAATGATGTCGAAGGGCCTAACACCGACTAACACTATCGCAAATTTCTTATAATTTATTGATAACGGAAGGGGACGGACCCTCCACCGATACCCCAAAAACACCACCCAAAATCACAAGTGGAGCGATAATGACAATATGGGTATCAAATGAAAAGTATACGTGAGTAGATAACGAATTTGGCATACAAATTCATGTCGAAGTATAGGGGGTCACCCCACCCCCACAAAAACGCCCAAAATGGGCACATTAGCCAATCACGGATATATGGGACTCGGTTTGTTTGTTCTGTATAGACTGAAAAACCGAAGAACCGATTTTCTCGAAATTTTCGCATATTATGTAGGTTGGTCTAGAAGGAAACATAGGCTATATCGGAAGGGGGACGGGGCGCGTCCGCCAAAAACACAACCGAAAATCAAAAGTGGACCGATCGGGACAGTATAGGTATCAAATGAAAGGTATTGGAAAGTAGAATACGGATATGGTATTAAAATTTGAGTCTAAGTACCCATCAGGCCGCCCCAACCCCGAAACTGCAACAAACAGATATATTTGACGTTCATTTCAATATGGGGCTCAAATGAAAGGTATTCGGGAGTAGATTTCAAATCTGGCATAAAAAATCAGATCGCAGAATAGGGGGTCACCCTAACCCTCAAAAACGCCATTAGACCCATTATGACTATATGACACTTGGTTGAACCGATTTTTTTCCCCCTTACCCCAAAAACGTTAAGGGGGAGGTTCCATGGTCCCATGGGCACAATAAGGGTATCAAATGAAAGGTATTGAAGACCAGAACACCAATACGATATTAAAATTTGAGTCCAAGTCCCCAGCGGTACCCTCCTAAAGATACGTCAAATGGGTTATTTGACCCGTTATGACAATATGGGACTCAAATAAAAGGTATTTGAGAGTAGAAAATGAATTCGATATCCAATTTTGAAACCAAGCGTTTTGGGGTACGCTCTAAAGCATCCCCTAAACTGAACCTCATTTCCGATGGAAACAAAAAAACGAATTAGATATCTATTTTCAGCCCCAAAACACCCTCCAAACGGTTCATATTTTTGAAACCAAGTGTTTTGGGGTACGCCCTAAAGCATCCCCTAAACTGAACTTCATTTCCTTTGGAAACAAAAAAACGAATTAGATATCTATTTTCAGCCCCAAAACACCCTCCAAAGGGGTCATATTTACCAGTCATGGCAATATGGGGCTCAAATTAAAGGGATTTGGAAATGCAGCACGAATTTGACATCCATATTTGAGTCGAAATGTCTGAGGTGCCATCCCTCCCCTAATGAGAACATTAACCTAAGGAAGAACATGGCCACCAAGAACCGAGAAGAGGCAAATTTCACATATCAATGAGTGCCTTCCGATTCAAGTTTAAACTCAATGAAAAGGGACCTTTTTTATAGCCGAGTCCCGAACGGCGTCCCGCAGTGCGACCCCTCTTTGGGGAACATTTTTTAAATGACCATGCATGGCATTGTACCTCGCAAATGTCGCTAACATTAAGTGGGGATAAACACCGCTTTGCCCGATGTTCGCACAAGGATTCGAACACGTTCAGCGTCATAGGCTACAATGGCACGAATTCGATATCCGCATTCAGCGCGAAGTGTCCCCACCCTTAGAAGATATTAGAGAGTTACCCTTGATATTTCGAGCCGCTTGCTCCAACGTCCGACGCTCGTCTCCAGACGCCCCTAAACTGAGAACAGTCGGCGATATTGGCCATCGATTGTTTGAAGGGTCCAATAACTTTCCATGTCACTGAGTCCAGACCCCTCACTGAGTATCCCTCTTAAAATTGCTGACTGTCCACGGCCGCTGGCTTACAGCTACTCCACATAAATACGAAGCTTTCCACTATCCGCAACCAGCGGACACCCCCAGTAGCTGTCAGCTAAACTTCCGTTGATAACAATGGACACCACACAAGTCGGAGCTGAAAGTTGCAGCTGACAGTTATCCCGTGTCTATCCTCACTCAATATGCTAATATTTCAAAGATTTCGTGGCTTACGATATAAACTGCATGAAATATGACTTTGATATTCTGTGTAAAAAGTTGCCAATTTCACTTGCATGGCAACAACTTTATCATCCCTGAATCGATACGTTAACGTTTTATTTTACGCATTGCATTCATTCCCCCACTTTAAGCGCTGCATGCACTCCCCTCTCCCTAGTCATTCTATGAATTCTAAAGAATTTATAGCTGTGAATATAAACAAGTAAAAAGGCGTTAAGTTCGGCCGGGCCGAACTTTGGATACCCACAACCTCGGGTATATATGTAAACCACCTTTCATCAAAATTCGGTGAAAATTTCATACCTTATACTCATATACCTCATACCGATCTGAACTATATACGACACGGATGTCGAAAAGCCGAACATAAGTCACTGTGTCAAATTTCAGTGAAATCGGATTATAAATGCGCCTTTTATGGGGCCAAGACTTTAAATCGAGATATCGGTCTACATGGCAGCTATATCCAAATCTGGACCGATTTGGGCCAAGTTGCATAAACATGTCGAAGAGCCTAACACTAAGCACTGTCCCAAATTTCGGCGAAATCGGACAATAAATGCCTCTTTTATAGGCCCTAAACCTTAAATCCAGAGATCGGTCTATATGGCAGCTATATTCAAATCTGGACCGATCTGGGCAAAATTGAAGAAGGACGTCGAAGAGCCTAACCAAACTCACTGTCTCAAATTTCAGCGACATCGGACAATAAATGCGTCTTTTATGGCCCCAAAACCTAAAACTTAGATATCGGTCTATATGGCAGCTATATCCAAATCTGGACCGATCTGTGCGATATTGCAGAAGTATGTCAAGGGGCTCAACTTAACTCACTGTTCCAAATTTCGGGGACATCGGGCAATAAATGAGCATTTTATGGGCCCAAAACCATAAATCAAGAAATCGGTCTATATGACAGCTATATCCAAATTTGAACCGATCTGGACCAAATTGAAGAAATATGTCATAGGGCCTAACACAACTCACTGTCCCAAATTTCATCAAAATCGGATTATGAATATGGCTATTATGGGCCTTACACCATAAATCGGAGGATCGATCTATATGGCAGCTATATCCAAATCTGGACCGATCCGAGCCAAATTAACGAAGGATGTCTACGGACCTTACACAATTCACTGTCCAGAATTTCATCAAAATCGGATAATAAATGTGGCTTTTGTGGGCCTAAGACCCTAAACCGGAGGATCGGTCTATATGGCAGCTATATCCAAATCTGGACCGATCTGGGCCAATTTAACGAAGGATGTCGATGGGCCTTACACAATACACTGCCCCGAATTTCATCAAAATCGGATAATAAATGTGGCTTTTGTGGGCCTAAGACCCTAAACCGGAGGATCGGTCTATATGGCAGCTATATCCAAATCTGAACCGATCTGGACCAAATTAAAGAAACATGTCAAAGAGCCTAATACAACTCACTGTCCCAAATTTCAGCAAAATCGGATAATAAATGCGCCTTTTATGGGCCTGAGACCCTAAACCGGAGGATCGGTCTATATGGCAGCTATATCCAAATCTGCACCGATCTGGGCCAATTTAACGAAGGATGTCGATGGGCCTTACACAATACACTGCCCCGAATTTCATCAAAATCGGATAATAAATGTGGCTTTTGTGGGCCTAAGACCCTAAACCGGAGGATCGGTCTATATGGCAGCTATATCTAAATCTGAACCGATCTGGACCAAATTAAAGAAACATGTCAAAGAGCCTAAGACAACTCACTGTCCCAAATTTCAGCAAATTCGGATAATAAATGTGGCTTTTATGGGCCTAAGACCCTAAATCGGCGGATCGGTCTATATGGGGGCTATATCAAGATATAGTCCGATATAGTCCATCTTCGAACTTAACCTGCTTATGAACAAAAAAAGAATCTGTGCAAAATTTCAGCTCAATATCTCTATTTTTAAAGACTGTAGCGTGATTTCAACAGACAGACGGACAGACGGACGGACATGGCTAGATCGTCTTAGATTTTTACGCTGATCAAGAATATATATACTTTATAGGGTCGGAAATGGATATTTCGATGTGTTGCAAACGGAATGACAAAATGAATATACCCCCATCCTTCGGTGGTGGGTATAAAAAGAACACAAGAGGTATTTTTCTAGAGATTAAATTTCACGCATACCGTTTCCATTCTAAGTTGTGTGCTACTCTCCATTGTGCCATTGAGCTATCCTGGGGAAAAGTTTGTATGCTAAACCCCTTGTTTTTACTTTCTGTTGCAGTTATGCATTAACAATTTCAAAGTTTTGCGTTAAACGAAATCCTTTTAAACCAAGCTAAACTAAAATGTTTTAGTTATCTGGAACTAAGAGCACATGATATTGAGTTATGAGAAGTGGGCTACGAGTACGCAGGAGAATGCATGTGGTCATGGATATGGGTTTCACAACTTAAATTAACTCGCATGTAAACGAGATTTCGTTATAAGCTTAAAGGAATTTTTAATCAAAACAATAAATTTATATATAAAAAAAATTTAACTTGTAGAGGATATTCTTCAAACGATGAAAAACATGAAGGTTAACGAGTAGGATAGTTTATTAAGTTTAACTAAAGAGTTAAACTTAAGATACATATATTAAATATTAAAAATATTGTTTCGAGCATAGTTTCTGTTGCATAAAGATAGGTATATGATGTCATTATACCCTACACCACTACCACTAGAGGGTGCAGATATTAACCTGCCTCATGCCACTATGGACATACACCTAAGCCAGTAATCGGCTTGTGTTGCTCTCTAAAAACTAAAAAGTATCCTCTAAAAAAGAAAAGTTTAAGTTGGGAATTCCGTGCTACTTACAGAATTTACATACCACACGCCTAAGTTGCTTCATGTCTGGTATCGTCTAACTACCTACGTACCGGTGTCTGTCAGCCGCGAAAACCGAGCAATGTCATAGGAAATGCTCCAACCCACATGCCCTAAACATGCCATCACTTGCGGCACCGGATTTGTATAAGTGAACTCGTAGTCCTATGTATCCCGTTATGACACCAAAAGCTATACTGACCTCCTCCCTCCCACTGCCTTTCAGAAATAGCCTCGCCTTCATGGTCTGTACCACTCCATAGGATTTTCGCCATCCTGCCGACCTTTTTGCATTCATCGCCCACGCCCTTAACTCGGGCTGCGTCGATCCGAAAGGCTTCGGGTTAACCATGTTTATCGACGGCAGTTTTCTGGCATTCACTGCCAAATCGTTAAAAAATTTAAGTTAGGAATTCCGAGCTACTTACAAAATCTTTAAATGTTTTCCTTACCACTCCTTTACTTGGTTCAAGTCTGGTGTCGTGTAACTACCTAAGTATCCGTGTCTGTTAGCCGCGAAAATCCGGCAATGACATAGGAAATGCTCCAACGTCTCATCATCTTCCCCACATGCCCTAAACATGCCACCACTTGCCACACCGATTTTATATAAGTGAGCTCGTAGTCCTATGTGTCCCGTTATGACACCAAAAGCTATACTGACCTCCACCTTCTTACTGACCTGAAATAGCCTCGACCTTATGATCTGGATCACCCCATAGGACTTTCGCTGTCCTACCGACGGTTGCGCATTTGTCGCGCACTGCGTCGATCCGAAAGGCCTCGTGGTAACCAAGTTTATCGACGGCAGTTCTCTGGCCTACGCCGCCAAATCGTCTGCCCTTTCATTCCACCTTACTCCATTATGGCCCGGCACTCAAACGATCCGGATTGTGACACCCTCAGAGAAGGCGTTAATCTTCTTCTTACACTTCCAGACTGTTCGTGACCTTACCCTCCTGGTTGTTATTGCCCTTATGGCCATTTTACTGTCTGTAAAGATGTTCACACTCAATGTCCTCGCGTTAGTACCACACCACCTTTCGCTTTCCGTGAACGCCCGGATCTCCGCCCGCAGGACCCTACTGGTCAGGCAGTGTAAAACAGGTCTAAGTTCCTGGGTTCTCCCTTTTTACACTGCCAGACTGTTCGTGACCTTACCCTTCTGATTGTTATTGCCCTTATGTCCATTTTATTGTCCGTCAAGATGTTCACAGCCAACGTCCTCGCGTTAGTACAACACCTACTCACACATTCCGTAATCGGCCGGATCTCTGCCTGCAGGATCGTATTATAGTCAGGCAGTCTGAAACAGATCTCATTCCCTGGGTTCTCAATGTACACTCCCAGGCCCATTATGTTATCTAGCTTTGATCCACCCCTATAACATGATGGTATTGCCGTCTGGAAGATCATGTTATACGGCGTTCCGTCAGTCCAAGACTGTGCCGCTGGCAGCAGTGCCTTGCACTTGAACTCAAGTGTCGTCTCAGTTAACCGATCGGAAACCTCTTCCCTTTCTTCCAGATTTCCTATCGTCGCCTCGATTATACTGCGATGGTATGAGCTGCTCCCATCCTCAATCCATTCTCCCATCGCCTTAAGTCTCATAGCTGCAGTGACTGCTTTACAGCTGCCATATGTCAGTGGGTCGGATACCCAGAATGGTCTCCAGTCCCCTAATGGGCGACTCGCTCCGCCTATGCCAAGACAATATGTTCTCTGAACTTGTCCTAACGTTGCACTTTTTGTCCATAGCATGTCAATATGTCAATGGGTCGGATATCTATCCATAGTGCCCTAGTGGGCGTGGTTCTCATTGCACCGCTTATGCCAAGACAACATGTTTTCTGAACCTGTTGTATGGTCCTCATGTTGCACTTTTTCTCCATACCAGTCCACCAAACTACTGAGCATAAGTAAGTATTGGTCTAATCACGCTCCTGTAGAGCCAGTGGACTATCCTCGGATTCAGGCCCTATTTCGAGCCTACGGCCCGGCCAGTTTACATAGTACCCTTCTCAGCTCCTGAATGTGACACTTCCAATTCAGTTTCCTATCTTCGATCACTCCTAAGTATTTGACGTTGTCAGATATCGAAATCGTTTTATTGAGGAAACGTGGTGCGTTAAATTGGCCCACCTTCGTCTTCCTCGTGATGAACAGGTATATTTATGTCTACTCTGGGTAAACATTGAGACCCCTGGGTCTAGCCCAGTCATAAGCCATATGCAAGACCGTTTCGGCCCTTCTGCACAGCTGGTTCAGATACTATAACTTAGTGCATTTTTTCTTTTTCTCCATACCAGTCCACCAAACTACTGAGCATAAGTAAGTATTGGTCTAATCACGCTCCTGTAGAGCCAGTGGACTATCCTCGGATTCAGGCCCTATTTCGAGCCTACGGCCCGGCCAGTTTACATAGTACCCTTCTCACACACAGAAGGAAGAGAGATGGAGCCATTGATCGGGATACCGAATAACTTAGAATCACTTTTTGATTCGATTTAGCTATGTCCATCTGTCTATCCGTCAGTCTGTCCGTCTGTATGTCCGTCAGTCTGTCCGTCTATCTGTCCGTCTGTCTGTCCGTCTGTCTGTCCGTCTGTCTGTCTGTCTGTACGCCTGTCCGTCTGTCTGTCTGTCCGTCCGTCTGTCTGTCTGCCCGTCTGTCTGTCCATCTGTCTGTCCGTCTGTCTGTCCGCCTGTCCGTCTGTCTGTCTGTCTGTACGCCTGTCCGTCTGTCTGTCTGTCCGCCTGTCTGTCTTTCTGTCTGTCCTTCTGTCTGTACGTCTGTCTTATCGCATGTCTGTCTGTCCGTCTGTCTGTCCTTCGGATCAATCACGGTTATTTCGCCAAAAGTGACTGAGGTCCTGTCATCCCGTCTACCGGTGTTCGAGAGTGACTTAACAGTAGACCACTGTTTGCTTACACCGGTGCCTAAGTTACATTGCTCCGAATGTTCCAGCCACAAATTCCACTTATGTTCGTTGACTACCCGGTTTATTTCCAGATTCAGCTCGCTGATCCTGGGGTTAGCGGTGTCCATAGCACGAATCCCATCACGCTTATCTGTGAGTACCACTGTTTGCGCCAGGAAATTAGGCCGCACTTGGGGTATTCGACCGGCTGGTATAAAGCGAACGGCTGCTACGTTAATGATGTCTCGGAATTTCCTCTCGGCCACAAGCTCATCAGTGGGGGGTGGCAGTTCACTGAAGCGTCTGTCTGTCCATCCGTCTGTGCATGCTAATTTGGGTACAAAGTACAGGTCACTGTTTTCATCCGATCGTCTTAAAATTTGGCACAGCCATGTGCTTCGGCCGCGAGATGAAGGTAATTGAAATTGGAGAAAATCGGTTCAGATTTGGATATAGCTCCCATATATATGTTCGCCCGATTTGCAGTAATAATGCAATAAAATGGTCATTTGTTTACCGATTCTATTGAAATGTGGTAGGAGGGATTTTCTCTTGACTTTCAACATTAATGTGATTTTCATGGAAATCGGTTCAGATTTAGATATAGCTGTCATACATATACATCGCCCGATTTTAGCTTCTAGAGTCACAGCAAGCGCATTTATTGACCAATCTTGCCAAAATTTTGCACAACGCTTTCCTCCACGACCACCACAATATTTGAGAAGTTTCCTCGAAATCGGTTCAAATTTAGATATAGCTCCCATATATATGTTCGTCCGATTTTCAGTAATAATGCAATAAAGTTGTTATTTGTTAACCGATTCTCTCGAAATTGAACACAAAAGATTTTCTCTTGACTTTCAACAATAGTGGTGAATTTCATGGAAATCGGTTCAGATTTAGATATAGCTCCCATATATATACATTGCCTGATTTTAGCTTCTTGAGTCACAGCAAGCGCATTAACTGACCAATCTTGCCAAAATTTTGCACAACGCTTTCCTCTACGACCACCACAATATTTGAGAAGTTTCTTCGAAATCGGTTCAAATTTAGATATAGCTCTCATATATATGTTTGTCCGATTTTGAGAAATATTGCAATAAAGTGCTCATTTGTTGAGCGATTCTCTCGTTATTTGGCAGGAGGGATTTTCTTATGACTTCTGACATTGCTGGTGAATTTCATAGAAATCGGTTAAGATTTGGATATAGCTGCCATATATGTATATAGCCCGATTTTCAGTTCTAGAGCCACTGCAAGCGCATTTATTGATCAATCTTGCCAAATTTTTGTATAACGCTTTCCTCGATGACAACGATAATGTCTGAGAAGTTTGCTCGGAATCGGTTCAGAATTAGATATAGCTCCCATATATACGTTCGTCAGATTTTAGGTAGTTTGCTGTAATATTGCCATATGTCGGATGTCGAAATTTGATACGGATTGTTTAATAAACCATCTTAAAACATCCGCCGAGGTCCATCAATATTGTTTAAGAAATGAATATAACTCCCACGTTGTACTTACAGGGTAGATGTAGGTTATTATACAGTCGGCACCGCCCCATTTTTGCCCTTCCTTCCCAGATAAACTTGCATAAATCTATAGCAATGCTAAGCATACATACACATATGCACACTATTGCCAAGCCAATGGCCTTTTTTTAGTGTACGCATACAATAATGTGGTTCAGTATGTGTGTATTTGTCCACCACTGCTGTATAGTGGTTTAATGTCTCGTAGTTTGTCTCAGTCCACTGGTGCGTATACGCATTACTGGGCTTTGTGATAGTATGACTTATACGACCCCTGGCCTATAATAAACTCGAATTGAAGAAGGAGTAGCAGAAAAACATCGTTTGTTTCCTTAATGTTATTTACGGAAAGGGCAATGTGGCTCTAACAAAATCAAAAACAGACCTTTCAAGTACACCATATCCTTTGTTTTAAAACTTAAAAACCTTGGCACTTTCCAGTACAATGATCACCATGTTTTCCTCACCCTAAGCGGTCAATATTTATTGCCATATTTCAAAGACCTATATATTCCTTTACTTCCCATAAGCAGTTTAATTGACAAATTAATCAGCTCAAAATCTTAGCCTTATTCTGCTTACCTTACCCACTCAAAATGAGACATTCACCCTTCAAAAATTGAAAAATCTGATAGCTTGCTTCCGTAACACCGTTTTGTCAAGTACAACCTTTTCAATGCCTGTTTTTTGAACTATTATGGAATTTGTAGAATGAACAGAAGAGTGGGGTACGAAATCGAATACTGGGCACCTGCTTGACACTCATCGTGTATGGTGACAACATCAACATACGTAGGGCACGGTGAAAAAAGCATCACCAGTACAACGCCAAAAATAAAAGCAACAGAGTCCAAAGAGTATAGAGCTTACTGCTGGTTGTCTCAATAGTATTAAGAACTCATTCATATGAAGGGTTGCCATGTGGAATTTTCAAGAAATAGAGGAATATGGATTAAGGATAGCAAGTGTAGGTAATTGTGGCATGTTTTGAAATTGTTTTGAAATCAATCTCACTTTGACTAATGTTGGGCATTGTTATGCCGGCGCCCCGGTAGTTGCTTTTATGGAATTTGTGTGCAGAGCTGCATTTTTGCATTCTAGTTTGTCCTTTAGGGAGAAGGTTTTATATGTGACAATATGTTCGGAATATGGAATCAATGAGGAACAGGATTAGAGGGTCTCTATGGAGCACTCCATCTCCAACCATTGTTAAGTCAGATTAAGAAAAGCGTGGCCAGCGCCGAATCCGTTGAGCTTCCTTAATAAGTTGAAAACCGGTTGGACGAAATTCGGAAGACTACTCAAAAAAAGACTATAGCAAGATAATTTAGATTGTCCTGGCATTGAGGACATTGGCGACAATGTAAACAGGATAACGACTGCATCAGTGGTTGTTCTCCTTTTCAAGAAGGAAATCAGCCCAAAAAAAAACTGGATGACCCGAGAGATTCGCAACATTGGGAAAGAGATCCGCAGACTTTACAACAGAGCACGCCATAAAAAAGCACAAGTTTATTGGAAAGTGTATTAAACACCGCTCAAGGAATACAAAAAATATCAGAGCGGCAAAACGTGCCTCCTGAAGCTTTTCTGCGAATAATTCGATAGAGTAAATTACGCCGCCAAGATGAAAACTGAAACGTTAGTAGATGACATGGGAGTGAAAGCAGAGTAAACAACGGCGGACATGTTGAGGCTTTTGATGAAAACCCATTTTCCACAGGATACGAAGGGACTCCCATTTAAGTCACCGAACCTGATGGAACATTTCCGGCGTTACTACAAAAGGAGGCCGACTATCTGGCCACAATTTTCACAGCGTGCCTAGGATTTGCATATACTACGAAATCCTAGCAGGAGGCAAAGGTGTGGTTTATACCCAAGCTCGGCAAGGTAAGGTATGCGACACAAAAGACCTACAGACCTATAAGCCTTACGTGCTTTCTACTCAAAACCGAGGAAAGTACCATGATCAAGAGTAGGACATCCAGCGAACTGCTCAAATACAAATAGCATGCCAATGTCAAGGGAAGGTCTGTGGAGACCGCCCTGCACAAGGTTGTGCATAAAAAAGAAGAATCCTTCGACACCATTTAAGTAGCTGATGGAATATTTTGCGCGTTAGTACAGACGGGGCCAACTATCTGGCTCCCCATCTGGCCACTATTTTAACGGCGTGCCAAGCACTTGCATATACTCCGAAAAGGCAGTAGGCAAGGGTGGTATATATACTCAAGCCCAGCAAGGCAAGTTATGCGACATCGAAGGCCTACAGGCCTATAAGCCTTACGTCCTTTCTACTCAAAACCATGGAACGTATTGTGGACACCATAATAAAGAGTAGGATATGCAGCAAACCGTTTAAATACAAATATCATGCCTATGTCAAGGGAAGGTCTGTGGAGACTGCCCTGTACGAGGATGTGCATAAAATAGAAGAATCCTTCGATGCCAAAACTACCCCCTGGCGGTATGCATTGACATCGAGGGGGCTATTAACAATGTGCGGACCGACACACTGATCCAATCCTTAGACCAGTATCGGGTGGACCCGGTCCTTGGAGACTGGATAAACCAAGGTGGATAATTTGTGTGTCCCATGACATAAATATCAGGTAGACAGTGGCACAAAGCACGCCACAGGGGGGCATTTTATCGCTTACCTATAGGTGACCACCATAAATCACCTATTACGGAGGCTGACTAAGGAGGGATTTGGAACCGTCTGCTATGCAGACAATGTTATAATACTTCTAAGGTATAAGTATCCGAATCAACTATGCGGAAGGGCCGAAAGGATCTTGCAGATGGCATACGACTGGGCTCAATGTTAACCGACCAGGGATCTCAATGTTAACCCAGTGAAGACTGAAATCTGTCTGTTCACGAGAAAGACAAAGGTGGGTCAATTTGACACACCACGTTTTCTCAATAGAACAATTTTGGTTTTGTTCCGAGAACATGTCGTTTTGGCATAGGCGGAGCTTTGAAGATCACGTCCTCTGGGGCACTGGAGACTATTCTAGATATCCGACTCATAGACATATAGATTAAGTGTAAGGCAGCCACTGCGGCTTAAAGACTTAAGACGAAGAGGTTTCGTAGGGGATACTTGAGACGACATTTGAGGCCGAGTGCGAGACGATGCTGCCAGCGGCTCAGTTTTGAATTGGCGGTACTCTGGTATTGTCATCTGGAAGATCGTGCTACACATATGGATCACAGCGAAAGGACAATGTGGTCCTGGGGCCACCATTGAGAACCCAGGGACTGAGATTTGTTTTCCACTGCCTGAACATAATACGGTCCTAAAGCGGAGATCCAGACGATACCGGAATGCGTGAGATGGTGTGGTGTTAACACGAGGATGTCGAGTGTGAATATCTTTACAGACAGTAAAATGACATTAGGGCAAGAACAACTAGGACAGTAAGATCATGATCAGAATTGTAGTGTTAGAAGGAGATTAACGCCTGAAGATGACATGATCGGCATCGTGGGAATGAAAGATTAGACGATTTGGAAGTGAAGTTGCCGTGCGCGCTTCCTTTGTACCTGTTCCAATTATGGTCTTGGTCTTCCCAGAGCACTTGAAAGCAGAGAGCTCTATTTCTTTTTCAGCGTTTGGCAGTGTTATGCTCTTCGGGAGACCTGATTCTTTTTATAGCTTCCAAAGAAGTGGTTGAAATGACAGTTTATCCTTTCCAGCATCCTCCACTTTCGCCTGATTGCGCTGGCGGTATATACTCCTCTATCTCCTTTGTCGTGCCCCGGATTGCTTCCTTGTTCTTCTTGTGAGCTTAGCAATGCTCTTGCTCACATCTGTCTTCATCCCCCTGTCCTCATCTCTCGATTCGGTTGCGATGACTGTTTCGTCGACACTCTCACTGCCTGCATGTGAAACGGAAACACCACCTTTACTTGAAGGCTGGGGACAAACTGATCATATAATTTATTTGCCAATGTATTACGTTCTTTTAATAGATCTAGACTTTAAAAAAGGCAAAAAAACAATTTTCCTGTGCGGTGTGGATTCAGTTGATTTCAAGTCTTCACAAAATCATTCCAAAAGTTGTTGCTATTTTTTTTTTTTTTGTATATCCTATTTTTTGTCTGTCACACTGCAATCTCATTCTGAATGATTTTCGCAAACCATTTCAGATATAAAACAAAGCTTTGTTTTAAAAAGGCTCAAATTTTGCAGACTAACACAAACAATCGCAAAATTGTGGCATTCGTTTAAACTTGGCAACTCTTATTGCATGCATGGTGTGGCAGCCACATTTACATCTGCTTTCGTTGACTTGTACAATATTTTCTCAAATGAGGCTGTTGCTTTCGCTGTTACTCTTCTAGGTCCCCCATAATGTTGGCACTGTATTACATCCACGGGCGAATTTCTGTGAGCGTGTGCGTTAGTTTGAGAATGTTTTGGGGGGGGGGGAGTGTGCAGTGGGAGCAACAAAAGTGAATACATTACGTAAATCACTTTAAAGCATGTTGTGGCATTTGTAGGTTTAACATTAACATATTTCCGGGCCAAGTATTATAGCAAAGCCCTTTGCTGGCCCACTACCATAGTACACACCCCCTTCCCTTCACAGCAATACGTTTTACACGTTAACGTTGAGTTGCGATGGCAATATGGCCTAGTCGAATATACAAACAAGGGTAGCAAGTGTGTGCATATGCATAATGGGATACTTTCATAGCTGGCCTTGTTGTTGTTGTTCTTGTTCTTCTTGTTGCTGTTATTGCAATCACTCATATCAGTTGACAGTGTAATGCACTTCATGGCTAAATGTGTGGATCATGGGTGACATTGAACAAGGTAAGCTTAAATGCACAGCACATTTACCTGGGTCATGAGTAGCAACATATGTAGTGACTTGTATGTATGTTTGTAGGTATGTTGGTTAGCATGTGTAACAGTTGTTGTTGGTGAAAATGGTTAAAACATAGCTTGTTTAAGCACACAATTATGTTTTCTAATCTTAGGCACTTTACCAACATTTGTTCGTATGTTAATCATAAATTCAAATCATTTGTTTTGAATGACTTTCGCATGTCACTTGCAGTTTATATGCTGTGACATCACAAAAGCGTTAAGAATAATGAAACATTTTATGGGTTTTTGTACAGAACAACTTAATGTGGTTTATTTTGTCTTGGAGATTTGCAATACTTCTGTCCGGCGGTCCACCATTCTTTCTGCCCTGTCTGTTCTAGTCACTATACCTTCCACATAATATAAAAGATATTGGAGGAAAGTGTTGTTTGTCCATGGGTGAGCTAGAAGATGATTAATCTTCAATCTTATCGGTCTATTTAATCGCTTAGGTTAGGTAAGGTTTAAGTGGCAGTTAAGCCATCAGACTCACTTAGGCATTTTCGTCCATTGTGTACACAGGAATAGAAGAAGAAAGGAGGTCACCGTAGCGCAGAGGTTAGCATGTCCGCCTATGACGCTGAACGCCTGGGTTCGAATCCTGGCGAGACCATCAGAAAAAATTTTCAGCATTAGGAGGTTTTCCCCTCCTAATGCTGACAACATTTGTGAGGAACTATGCCATGTAAAACTTCTCTCTAAAGAGATGTCTCACTGCGGTACGCCGTTCGGACTCGACTATAAAAAGGAGGCACCTTATTAATGAGCTTAAAACTTGAATCGGACTGCACTCATTGATATGTGAGAAGATTGCCCCTGTTTCTTAGTGGAATGTTCATGGGCAAAATTTGCATTTGCATAGTCCGATATAGCCCATCTTCGAACTTAACCTGCTTATGGACAAAAAAAAAAAAAAAAGAATCTCTGCAAAGTTTCAGCTCAATATCTCTATTTTTAAAGACTGTAGCATGATTTCAACAGACAGACGGACATACATGGCTAGATCGTCTTAGATTTTTACGCTGATCAAAAATATATTGGGTTGCCCAAAAAGTAATTGCGGATTTTTCATATAGTCGGCGTTGACAAATTTTTTCACAGCTTGTGACTCTGTAATTGCTTTCTTTCTTCTGTCAGTTATCAGCTGTTACTTTTAGCTTTCTTTAGAAAAAAAGTGTAAAAAAAAGTATATTTGATTAAAGTTCATTTTAAGCTTTATTAAAAATGCATTTACTTTCTTTTAAAAAATCCGCAATTACTTTTTGGGCAACACAATATATACTTTATAGGGTTGGAAATGGATATTGCGATGTGTTGCAAACGGAATGACATAATTTATTATAGCCCCATCCTTCGGTGGTGGGTATAATAAAAGACACAGGAAGAATGGAGAATCCCTCACGCATGCACGCATGTACCTTTGGCGGATCTTAAAACGCCCTCATTCGGAAGTATCCCTTTCCGCTAACAAATCTCAGGAGACACCCAAAGAGATACGTTCTCCAGATCACGCGGACAGCAGCAGAACTGCCACCCCAGAAAGGAGAGTCTGAGTGCCTGCAGACCCTGGCATGAGCAGAACAAGTTCTTGATAGACTGCTCCTCCTATCCCGTCGTCACCAAGACAATGCCTTCAGAAGTTTATGTGCGGTATTTCCATGCGCGTCCTCGTTCGGCCTATGGCACAATGTCCGATTATGACCCCTGTCAATGTGTTCAGCGACCTCTTATCGAAATGCAGTAACTTCTTCATCCTCCTCCTGTCGATGAGAAGCCATAGCGCTTTAGCAGTCCGGCAATCGTCCGCTGTTTGCCATCATGCTTTTGCCATCTCCTCTACTCAGTAGTTCGCGCAGTCGAACCCCTCCTGGCGCATTCGTTCGCATCTTCATTCTTCAGAATCCCTTCATGTCCGGAACACATAGCTGCATTGCATCATGGATCCGGAGCCTATCTACTGACTCCACACAACTCGATCTCACCATCCTCGCACCCAAGGCCCTTAGAGTTGGCATACTCTTCACATATTTCCTGAGTTTTAAGGATCTCTTACCAGAAATCCTCTTGCAGACAGCTAGAGCTAGTAGTCTTAGAGACATATGCACGTTGAGTGCGTCGGAGTAGACCACCAATCGAGTCCCTTAGTCCATCTTGGAGCCATCAGTGAAGATCAAGGTCTCATCCACCTCAAACTCAAAATTCGCCCTCCATTCATCTCTCTCTCTCTCTCTCTCTCTCTCTGGAAAACAAATTCTGCAGTCCTAATCTCAATCGGGACTGGTGCCAGATCTTTCTCAGTTTACCTTCCGCATCAAAAACATCCAAAGTGGAACTTTGGCCGCAACTGTCCTCCTTTAACATGCCAAACTCCCTCAGCCTATAGCGACATCGCGTGGGTTCGAATCCTGGCTAGGACAACAAACGATGCTGGCTATGTTTGTGTGGTACTATGCCATTTGAAAACCCATTTGGAAATCCACCACCATGGATTCTCCTAAAATTTTATACAAAGTAAATTTAGTTGAAGAGCATAATTTTCAAATAGGGAGATCGACTCATATGGGAGCTATATCAGATTAAAGACCATAGTTGGCACAGTTGTTGGAAGACATAACAGAACATTACATGCAAAATGTCAGCCAAATCGGGCAAAAAATACGGCTTGTAAGGACTCAAGAAGTCTAATCGGGAGATGAGTTTATATGGAAGGTATATCTTAATCTGAACCGATATGGTCCATTTGCAATCCCCAACGACTTACATCAATTAAAAGTATCTGTGCAAATTTCTGTGCAAGCGGCTAGCTTTATGCGATCGATGGCTATCATGATTTCGACAGACGGACGGACGAACGGACATGGCTAGATCGATTCAGAACGTCAAGACGATCAAGAGTATATATACTTTATGGGGTCTTAGAGCAATATTTCGAGATGTTACAAACGGAATGACTATTGGTTGCCCAAAAAGTAATTGCGGATTTTTCATATAGTCGGCGTTGACAAATTTTTTCACAGCTTGTGACTCTGTAATTGCTTTCTCTCTTCTGTCAGTTATCAGCTGTTGTTTTTAGCTTGCTTTAGAAAAAAAGTGTAAAAAAGTATATTTGACTAAAGTTCATACTAAGTTTTATTAAAAATTCATTTACATTCTTTAAAAAAATCCGCAATTACTTTTTGGGCAACCCAATAGATTAGTAAACCCCCATCCTGTGGTGCTGGGTATAAAAATAAGCAACTACAGATAACGAGAATGCTACAGAAAGTCATTTATACCCTATGACGTCTTCGCGATATGGTTATGGATGCCGCCAGTGGCCTAAGTATCAACCCACAGCGGTGCTCTATAGATAGATGCATTGTGGGGAGTGATGCCCCCGTGGATTCCCCAATCAAGGCGACATTGACCCTAGCTCGTACCCCGGAATTTGATTTTGATAACAGATTTGGATTTATGCTGCGAGCTGACAGCTGTGGCAATCCCTTGACTGAGTAGGTGAGAGGTTAGCATGTCCGCTTATGATGCTGAACGCCTGGGTTCGAATCCTGTCGAGACCATCAGAAAAAATTTTCAACGGTGGTTTTCCCCTCCTAATGCTGGCAACATTTGTGAGGAACTATGCCATGTTAAACTTCTCTCCAAAGAGGTGTCACACAGCGGCACGCCGTTCGGACTCGGCTATAAAAAGGAGATCCCCTTTCATTGAGCTTAAATTTGAATCGGACTGCATTCATTGATATGTGAGAAGTTTGCCCCTTTTCCTTAGTGGAATGTTTATGGCCAAAATTTGCAATATGGATGCGATCTCCAGGCGATCTCCCGGAATCTTTGCCCTATGATATGTTTCTATCAGCCTCTCAAAAGTCTTCAACATAAAGGATGACAGACTGATAGGACGAAAATCTTTCACCTTCGTGTGCTAGGGTTTTCCTGCTTTCGGAATGAAAATGACCTTCGTGTTCCTCCATCCCACAGGTATATATGATACAAGCAGGGTATATCTACCTAAGTCAGGGTACCAGTCTATCAGACGCAGCTTGTAATTCAACCGGTGATACATCATCAGGGCCTGGCGACTTAAAGGCCACACCTGGTTGCAGTTAAATCTTTTTACATTGTTTAACTGCTATCTCATCCCTAGCGACAGTATCGTCGCCTTTAAGGAAATACTTCATGAGTTCGAAGATCACAATGCGATGATTATATGGGCAATCCATAGTAGACGGCAATTTCAACTCTCGAAGAGAGTTGGTTTGTCCCATTCGGTAGAATGGGGCATACCATCGACCAACTCAAGAGGAAGACACGTTTTGGGCGTGGCCAAACCTTGGCCAAAACATGCCAACCTTTAGGCGACCTGGTGCGATGGCACCAAACCGGATATCACCCTTGCGTCCCAAGAAAGGTAAAAGTGTTGAGTGTACTAGAAACGTACAAATCTCCATTTCCGACCCTATAAAGTATATATATTTTTGATCAGCGTAACAATCTAAGACGATCTAGACATGTCCGTCCGTCTGTCCGTCTGTCTGTTGAAATCACGCTACAGTCTTTAAAAATTGAGATATTGAGCTGAAATTTTGCACAGATTCTTTTTTTGTCCATAAGCAGGTTAATTTCGAAGATGGGCTATATCGGACTATATCTTGATATAGCCCCCATATAGACCGATCCGCCGATTTAGGGTCTTAGGCCCATAAAAGCCACATTTATTATCCGATTTTGCTGAAATTTGGGACAGTGAGTTGTGTAAAGCCCTTTGACATCCTTCGTCAATTTGGCTAAGATCGGTCCAAATTTAGAAATAGCTGCCATATAGACCGATCCTCAGATTTAGTGTCTTAGGCCCATAAAAGCCACATTTTATATCCGATTTGGATGAAATTTGGCACAGTGAGTTGCGTTGAGCCCTTCGACATCCTTCGTCAATTTGGCCTAGATCGGTTCAAATTTGGATCTAGCTGCCATATAGACCGATCCGCCGATTTAGGGTCTTAGGCCCATAAAAGCCACATTTATTATCCGATTTTGCTGAAATTTGGGACAGTGAGTTGCGTTGAGCCCTTCGACATCCTTCGTCAATTTGGCTCAGATCGGTCCAA
The DNA here is from genome assembly GCF_963082655.1 of Stomoxys calcitrans. Taxonomy (NCBI): domain Eukaryota; kingdom Metazoa; phylum Arthropoda; class Insecta; order Diptera; family Muscidae; genus Stomoxys; species Stomoxys calcitrans. The sequence continues at coordinate 35,988,432 of NC_081555.1, forward strand.
ATTTGGATATAGCTGCCATATAGACCGATCCTCAGATTTAGGGTCTTAGGCCCATAAAAGCCACATTTTATATCCGATGTGGATGAAATTTGGCACAGTGAGTTGCGTTGAGCCCTTCGACATCCTTCGTCAATTTGGTCTAGATCGGTTCAAATTTGGATATAGCTGCCATATAGACCGATCCTCAGATTTAGGGTCTTAGGCCCATAAAAGCCACATTTTATATCCGATTTGGATGAAATTTGGCACAGTGAGCTGCGTTGAGCCCTTCGACATCCTTCGTCAATTTGGCCTAGATCGGTTCAAATTTAGATATAGCTGCCATATAGACCGATCCTCCGATTTATGGTCTTAGGCCCATAAGAGCCACATTTATAATCCGATTTTGCTGAAATTTGGAACAGTGAGTTGCGTTGAGCCCTTCGACATCCTTCGTCAATGTGGTCCAGATCGGTCCAAATTTGGATATAGCTGCCATATAGACCGATCCTCCGATTTTTGGTCTTAGGCCCATAAAAGCCACATTTTATATCCGATTTGAATGAAATTTTGGGACAGTGATTTGCCTTAGGCCCTTCGACATCTTTCTTCTATTTGGCCCTGATCGGTTCAGATTTGGATATAGCTGCCATATAGACCGATCTCTCGGTTGAACAATGACTTGTACTTATAAGCATTTGGTCTAAATCGGATGATATCTATAGAGCAGCTATGGGGCATAAGGTATGCATTTTTCACTGGATTTTGACGAAATGTGGTTCACATATATAGCCGAGGTGGTGGGTATCCATAGTTCGGCCCGGCCGAAATTAACGCCTTCTTACTTGTTTACCTTTTCTGCTGTTATTGCCGAAGAGACAAAAAATTTCTTTCACTGCTTATCCAATTCCCCAAATATTTCGTAAAAAAATCCATTATTTGCATACCAAGCATTTAATATCATTAATTTATGTGCATTTCCAATGCACAGAGCACTTAAAATCCCCAGTCCTTTTTTTTTTCTTCCCAAAATGTTGATCATAGAAATGGCCAGCACTTGCAGCTCATCGGATTAAACATCAGCAAATAGGATTATCAATCACATTGGCATTCATGGTAGGCCATTGAATGGGAGCAGAATTTGTCTGCTCCCAAAAAGCAAAGCTCAGATTAAAAATACATCAGGAAGTTGTAAAAAAAAACAAAAATCAAACAAGTGTATCTAAAACAGATTATGGGCTTGTGTTTACGATGCTTTGTTGGTAAACTTTTTGTTCTTGGGTATGTTATTGGTTTTTGTGATAATTTTCACGCTGGACAATATACAACTGTATCGAAATCATAAATCATGAAATCATAAAATTACGGTAAGCTTTGAGTAAACATAAAAAAGCAACTTGCAACAAAACAATGTACAGTGATTTGGGGGATTGCAAGCTTTTTTTCTCAAAATACTTAACATGTTTTTATGAAAAATCAAAGTTAAATTTTATGCCAGACAATAGAATTAATTCTAGGCAACAAGTCGAACGTGAGCTAAGTATACTGAAAAGCCATAATTTTACATTTTCCACTAAAAACCATTGAAGAACAGATGGAAACGCCATCGCAGACTTTATCCTCAGGGGAAAATAAAACCAGAGGGTACCTTATGTTAGGTTGAATGTCTAAGTTCGTTGGCTTGTAGTCCTGCTTAGTCATGTCCCGATCGCTTAGTTCGAAGTATAAAAGTATAGTAGAAGAAAATGTGTAAGTCCATAGTTGACGAGACATGAAATAAGGGTGGGCATTACAAGGTTTTTCATATCCATCCCTGGATCACTAGTGGACCCATTGGTACGCATGCACGCCAATAACTCTGCGATACAATATGCAGTGTAGGTTGGGTTATATTAAACAAGTAAAAGCGTGCTAAGTTCGGCCGGGCCGAATCTTATATACCCTCCACCATGGATCGCATTTGTCGAGTTCTTTTCCCGGCATCTCTTCTTAGGCAAAAAAAGGATATAAGAAAAGATTTGCTCTGCTATTAGAGCGATATCAATATGGTCTGGTTTGGACCACAATTAAATTATATGTTGGAGACCTGTGTAAAATTTCAGCCAATTCGAATAAGAATTGCGCCCGTTTGTGGGCTCAAGAAGTAAAATAGAGAGATCGATTTATATGGGAGCTGTATCGGGCTATATACCGATTCAGGCCATAATAAACACGTATGTTAATGGTCATGAGAGAATCCGTCGTACAAAATTTCAAGCAAATCGGATAATAATTGCGACCTCTAGAGGCTCAAGAAGTCAAGATCCCAGATCGGTTTATATGGCAGCTATATCAGGTTATGAACCGATTTGAACCATATTTGGCACAATTGTTGGATATCATAACAAATTACTACGTGCCAAAATTCATTCAAATTGGATAAGAATTGCGCTCTCTAGAGGCTCAAGAAGTCAAGACCCAAGATCGGTTTATATGACAGCTATATAAGGTTATGAACCGATTTGAACCATACTTGGCACAGTTGTTGGATATCGTAACAAAACACGTCGTGCAAAATTTCATTCCAATCGGATAAGAATTGCGCACTCTAGAGGCTCAAGAAGTCAAAACCCCAGATCGGTGTATATGGCAGCTATATCAGGTTATAGACCGATTTGAACCACACTTGGCACAATTGTTGGATATCGTAACAAAACACGTCGTGCAAAATTTCATTCCAATCGGATAAGAATTGCGCACTCTAGAGGATCAAGAAGTCAAAACCCCAGATCGGTGTATATGGCAGCTATATCAGGTTATGGACCGATTTAAACCATACTTGGCACAGTTATTGGATATTATAACAAAATACGTCGTGCAAAATTTCATTCCAATCGAATAAGAATTGCGCACTCTAGAGGCTCAAGAAGTCAAGACCCTAGATCGGTTTATATGGCAGCTATATCAGGTTATAAACCGATTTGAACCATACTTAGCACAGTTGTTGGATGTCATAATAAAACACGTCGTGCAAAATTTCATCCCAATCGGATAAGAATTGCGCACTCTAGAGGCTCAAGAAGTCAAGACCCAAGATCGGTTTATATGGCAGCTATATCAAAACATGGACCGATATGGCCCATTTACAATACCAACCGACCTACATTAATAGGAAGTATTTGTGCAAAATTTCAAGAGGCTAGCTTTACTCCTTCGGAAGTTAGCGTGCTTTCGACAGACAGACGGACGGACAGACGGACGGACATGGCTAGATCGACATAAAATGTCACGACGATCAAGAATATATATACTTTATGGGGTCTCAGACAAATATTTCGAGTAGTTACAAACAGAATGACGAAATTAGTATACCCCCCATCTTATGGTGGAGGGTATAAAAATGTTGAAAGAAATGCGTCAGCCCTTAAACTTTAACAACTCCTTACTCTTTGGTCATGAGGCGAGTGCGGATACTGTGTTATCTTTGATGCAATGTACGATGTTCTAGACACACATATTGCTTGAGTGGCTTTTTGATAGAGCCGATCGGTTGGGTCAAAATAAGACAAACACGGGAACTTTGGGGTGTACTCTGTACAATTTGGACTGGTTGTATCGAAACCGGACGCCACCGTAGCGCAGACATTAGCATGTACGCCTATGTCGCTAAATGTCTGGGTTCCAATTCTCTGCTGGCGATATTTGTGAGGTGCTATGTCATCTTAAAACTTCTCCCCAATAGGTGTCGCATTGCAGCACGCTGTTCGGACTCGGCTATAAAAAGGAGGGCCCTTATCATTGAGCTTTAAATTTGAATCGGAGAGCACTCGGTGATATGTGAGAAGTTTTCCCCAGTTCCTTAGCGGAATGTTCATGGGAATATTTTATTCATTTTCATATCGAAACCGCTAATCACCCACTATAATGTGTATCAAGTGGAGATCCCTGCAATTAAAGAAGTGATGGAATGGTTAACATGTTATGTCATAACAACGATTGGTATAAATATCTTCTCAGATAGCCAGGCAACCGATTTAATAATACTGGAGAACGTATTTCTGAATTCAAAAACTGACTGGCAGAAATTTCCCAGAAAAATGAAGAGCAGGTGAGCTTGCGAGGAAGCTTTCACATTTCAGGGGAGCTGGAATCTGTTGGTATTCCTCTGGCCACATGTAAGCATAGTCTTCAGGATCAAGTCCAAAAGGGCAACGAATGATAGATGGTTACAAAGGGGAGGTTGTGAATATTCCAAAATTATGTGGCCTAATCTAGACTTGAAAACATCTAACGCTCACTGTCAGATCGGAGAACATGCTGATAGACTGAAGACGTCGAGGAAGAAGAGACTATATAATATCCGCTGTGTGTGTCCCGCGCTGACAGCCAGAGGAAGTTCAACATTCGGTTCTCATTTCTTTGAGTACTTGTCTAATTTAGCGGATGTGAATATTATCCATTATTATTGGACCATTTAAATCGATTTGGATGGTTCTACGGTAGGAATTGCAAGACATCTTCCTTCTCCTGTTCCTGTGCTATCACAATGGACGAAAACGTCTAAGTGAGTCTGAAGGCAGACTGCCACTGAAATGAGAACTTAAAGTTCAACTCCTTCTGACAGGTAGTGCGGGACACACACACCGAAGATGTTCTATAGTCTCTTCTTCTTCGATGTCCTCACAGCTTCTGCAACAGTCGTTGCTGGCAACTTTCAGTCTGTCAGCATGTTTTCTGATTAGGCAGTGAAATGTCATGACGTATACAGTGGCTGAGGCGTCCGTTCGAACTAATGACAGCAAAACAGTAGACCTCATGAAGCCTAGATGAGACCAGATAGTTTTGAAATGCTCACAGCCTTGAGTTGTGACCAGCTTTCATTCGTTGCCCTTCGGGCGTGGTCCTGAAAACGAAGTAGGCATACCCACAGATTCCAGTATCCCTGGAATGAGTAGGGTAGGACCTAGTCTCGCAAGCTCTTCCACTTTGAAATTCCCTGGGATATCACTATGGCCCGGCACCCAGAACAGGTGAATTATGAACTGTTCAGCCATCTCGTTGAGAGATCCGCGATAGACGAGAGGGGTTTTTGTATTCAGAAATGCGTTTTCCAGGTATATAATGGCTGCCTGGCTGTCTGAGAAAATATTTATGTCAATCGTTGTAATGACATTACATCTTAGCCATTCCACCACATTCTTAATTGCAAGTATCTCCGCTTGATACACACTCCAGCGGTCGGGTAACCTTTTCGATATGACCAGTTCTAGATCTTTAGAGTACACCCCATAGCCCACCTGGTCGTTTAGTTTGAAACCATCCGTATAGAAGTCTAAGTTATTTTTATTAACAGGGATATCGTAGTTCCAGTCGGTTCTATCAGGAATTTTTTTCAAAAATATAATCAAGTAGGCTGTCCACACTGCCTGGAACATCGGATGTTGTATCAAGCATAACACAGTGTCCATAGCCGCCACATGACCAATGAGAAAGCTCGCTTAACCTCACGGCAGTGATCGATCTGCAATTTGGGTAGCCACAATGTCCAGAGGCATAAGATGTAGCATCCTTTGAATCCGGTTAAGTATTGAGTAGTAGGTGGACGTTTGAAGCGCCGTCCACCAGACCACAAAACCATATAGAATTATAGGTCTGACAACTACTGCTTGGAAGACAAAGGGAATGTAATTCCAATCTTTCAACCACCGACTGGAAGATTGGTAGATTGGCTGAGGCTGATAGTGACCGGAGACATGCAGTATTCCTACTAAACTCCGGCTGTCTCGCAGACATCGACAAGTCTGAAGGAGTTATATCCTAGGGATTCTACAAATTGAGATTGAAGGTCTGTAGAAGCGGTGGGGTTGGGATATCGGGAGACGACTCAGCAATTGTTGCTGAATACTTGCCGAAGGAACTATCAACCACATCGCTAAAGTCTGGCGGCTTGTAGGAGACTGAAAATCCCACTGCCACAATCGAGACAGGAGAAGAAAGAATCGAAACCGGACCCGATAAGCCCTGAGTACGTGGGTCATCCGATTGGACTGGGCTCAAGGTGTACACCAGCGGAGAAGAACGGAACTCAAAAAGTACTTTTTACAGCAGCAGTTAGTGAAGCATCTAAGGAGGAATCGTCCACACCGCCACACACAGTGTCCAGTGTCCTGAGGAAGAGTGGTTCCACTGCTCATTCATGTGCCCTTGGTTGCGTGGAAGCTCAACATAATAAGATCTAACGAATTTAGAGAGCATGAACTCCAGGCGGAATCAGAATATGAGGCTAAAGAAACAATGGTGGAAGTTCCGAATCTTGACCATGGTCCGGTTTCTGCAGATGAATCTTCACCATTGTATGGCGGTTTCGGCGGCACTAAAGGTCCTCCTGATGGCAGGGGGATTTGATGTGGTTCTTATCCAGGAACCATGGGTGTGTGGAGGAATGGTTCGTGAACTAAGAATTCTGGGATTTACACTACTCAAGGGTACACGGAATGCGAGACACACAGCGTTTATTCTTGCACCCCAAAATCGTGACACACACAAATCGTGACAATATGGGACTCAAATGAAAGGTTTTTAAGATTAGAAAACGTATCTGATATTCAAATGTTGGACCAAGTGTTTGGGGGGCCACCCCTGCCCCCAAAACACCGCTAATCGGACATATTTACCGTCCATGGCAATATGGTACATAAATGAAAGGTATTTGCGAGTAAAATACGAATCTTTTATCCAGATTTGGGACAAAGTTTCTGGGGATCCACCCCTTCCCCAAAACACCCCTCAAACATGACTTACTTACTGACCATGGCAATATGGGGCTTAAATAAAAGGTATTTGAGTGTAGAAAACGAATCTGATATCCAGATGTGAGACCAAGTGTTTGAGAGGCCGCCCATCCCCATGATCATCTCCCAAAGAAGATAAATTTACGACCATAACAATATGGGGCTCAAATGGAAGGTCTTTGGAATTAAAGAACGAATCTGATATCAATAATCGGGAAAAGAGTCTATGGGGCCACCCCACCCCCATAACACCACCCAAATAGGAAGTATTTGCTGACCATTGCAATATGAAGCTCAAGTAAGAGTTATTTTAGAGTAGAACACGAATCTGATACTGATATATATTTTCAAAGCCAAGTCACTGGGTGGTCGTCCCATACCCCAAAACACCCCCCAAACCGTTCACGTTTGCTGACTATGGAAAAATGGGGCTCAAATGAATGGTATTTGGGAGTAGACCATGAATCTGACATCAACATTCGTGACCAACTGTTTAGGGGACATCCCACCACCATTGCAATCCCCAAGTAGGACGTACTTGCTCACCAAGACAATTTGGGTCTTCAAGACAGTGGAGCTCGATTCTCATAGCTTTTGGGGCCCATAACCCAAACCGGACATATTCGGTGACTTTTGCAATGAGGGGTTTAAGTGAATGGTATTTGAGTTTAGAAAACGAATTTGATATCTAATTTCGAGGTCAATGCCAATATGGGGTTCAAATATATGAGAAGAGAGTAGACCATAAATCTGACATCAACATTCAGGACCAATTGTCTGGCGGACGTCCCACCACCTAGCAACCCCCAAGTAGGACGTATTTGCTCACCAAGACAATTTAGGTCTTCAAGGCAGTGGAGCTCGTTATTCATAGTTGTTAGGGCCCATACCCCAAACCGGACATATTTGCTAGCTTTTTCAATGAGGGGTTTATGTGAATGGTATTTGGGATTATAAAACGAATTTGATATCCAATTTTGGGGCCAATGGCAATATGGGGACCACCCCACTCCTCAAAACACCTCTAAATCCGGCATATTTACCAACCATGTCAATGTGGGGCTCAAATGAAAGGAATTGGGTGGTAGAGCAAGAATTGTTACCCACTTTCGGGACCAATTTTCTGGGGGTCTACCCCTTTTTGTTCTATTTTGTTCCATATAACGTAAAAGAAGGAGCAGCGAAGCGCGCCCGATCCAGCTAGTATATGTATGTGTATAGTTTATGGCTTTCCAGATCAATATTTCAATGTGTCACAAATAGAATTTCTTGATTAGTATATAAATAATTCAACGAATTCAAATATATTTTTTCCTACGAAACTTCGAGAAGAAACAAAATTCCAGGAAAAAAATTAAAACAGTAAGTCAGTGCGAATAATAATACGTTGCTGTTGCTTCGCAGACATTCTCTTATATTGTGTTTAAACAAATGAAAAATCTAAATCTGACGGAAATGTATGCAATCTAGCAAATGACTATTCAATGGAAATTCCATGTAGCAACAAATGAGGGGAATAATGTGTGAGTACTTTTTTTTACCCCAACAAGGGTGTTATTAATGAAGTAGTAGTTCCACAGTAGCTCCACAGCTAACATGAAACCCACACAAACACACACATGCATGAAATAATGAATTAAAACAAATGACATACCACTTTTAATAGAGATAATGTACATATTGCAAAAGCATTACATTAGTCTCAGGAGATTTGTAAATGTAAGCCAGTGAGAATGAATAAAAACAAGTAAAAGTGTGCTAAGTTCGGCCGGGCAGAATCTTATATACCCTCCACCATGGATCGCATTTGTCGAGTTCTTTTCCCAATATCTCCTTTTAGGCAAGCAAAGGATAAAAGAAAATAATTGATTTAATATTGGAGCTATATCGAGTTATAGTCCGATTCGGACCATAATTGAATTGAATGTTGGAGACCATAGTAGAGGTCACTGTGTAAAATTTCAGCCAATTCGAGTAAGAATTGCGCCCTCTAGGGGCTCAAGAAGTAGAATAGAGAGATCGGTTTATATGGGAGCTGTATCAGGCAATAGACCGATTCAGACCATAATAAACACATATGTTAATGGTCATGAGAGGATCCGCCGTATTTCAGGCAAATCGGATAATATTGGGTTGCCCAAAAAGTAATTGCGGATTTTTCATATAGTCGGCGTTGATAAATTTTTTCACAGCTTGTGACTCTGTAATTGCATTCTTTCTTCTGTCAGTTATCAGCTGTTACTTTTAGCATGCTTTAGAAAAAAAGTGTAAAAAAAGTATATTTGATTAAAGTTCATTCTAAGTTTTATTAAAAATGCGTTTACTTTCTTTTAAAAAATCCGCAATTACTTTTTGGGCAACCAATAATTACGCCCTCTGAAGGCTCAAGAAGTCAAGATCCCAGATAGGTTTATATGGCAGGTATATCAGGTTATTGACTGATTTGAACCATACTTGGCACAATTGTAGGACATCATGACAAAACACATCGAGCAAAATTTCATTCCAATCGGATAAGAATTGCGTCCTCTAGAGGCTCAAGAAGTCAAGATTCAAGATCGGTTTATATGGCAGGTATATCAGGTTATGGGCCGGTTTAAAGCATACTTAGCAAAGTTGTTAAAAATCATATCGAAATATGTTGTGCAAAATTTCTGCCAAATCAGATAGAAATTGCGCCCTCTAGTGGCTCAAGAAGTCAAGATCCAAGATAGGTTTATATGGCAGCTGTATCAGGTTATGGACCAATATGAACCTAATTTGGCAGAGTTGTTGGAAGTCAACGCAAAACACCTCGTTCAAAATTTCATTATAATCGGATAAAAAGTGCGCCTTCTAGACGCTCAAGAATTCAAGAGCCAAGATCGGTTTATACGGCAGCTATATCAGGTTATGGACCGGTTTAAAGAATACTTTGCACAGTTATTGAAAATCATGTAGAAACACGTTGTGCAAAATTTCTGCCAAATCGGATAGGAATTGCGCCCTCTAGTGGCTCAAGAAGTCAAGATTCAAGATCGGTTTATATGGCAGCTATATCAGGTTATGGACCGATTTAAACCATACTTGACACAGTTGTTGGAGATCATAACAAAACAAAATTTCATTCCAATCGGATAAGAAGTGCGCCCTCTAGAGGCTCTAGAAGGTAAGATTCAATATCGGTTTATATGGCAGCTATATCAGGTCATGAACCGATTTGCGCCATACTTAGCACAGTTGTTGGAAGTTATAACAAAACAAGTCGTGGCAAATTTCATTCCAATCGGATTAGAAGTGCGCCCTCTAGAGGCTCAAGAAGTCAAGATCCCAGATAGGTTTATATGACAGCTATATCAGGGTAAGAACCGATTTGAACCATACTTGGCACAGTTGTTGAAAATCATATCGAACCACGTTGTGCAATACTTCAGCCAAATCGGATAAAAATTGCGCCCTCTAGAGGCTCAAGAAGTCAAGACCAAAGATCGGTTTATATGACACCTATATCAGATCATTTATCAGATCATAACAAAACACCTCATGCGAAATTTCACCCAAATCGGATGAGAATTGCGCGCTCTATTGGCTCAAGAAGTCAAGACCCAAGATCGGGTTATATGACAACTATACCAGATTATTAACCGATTTGAATCATAGAGTCAAGACCCCAGATCCGTTTATATGGCAGCTATATCAGGTTGTGGACCGATTTGAACCAAACTTGGCACACATGTTGGATATCATAACAAAACATGTCGTGGCAAATTTCGTTCCAATCGGACAAGAATTGCGCCCTCTAGAGGCTCAAGAATTCAAGAGCCCTGATCGGTTTATATGGCAGCTTTATTAAAACGTGGACCGATAAGACCCATTTACAATCCCAACCGACCTTCTTTAATAAGAAGTATTTGTGGAAAATTTCAAGCGGCTAGCTTTACTCCTTCGAAAGTTAGCATGCTTTCGATAGACAGACGGACGGACTTACAGACAGACTGACGGACGGACGGACAGACAGACGGACGGACATTTCTAGATCGACTTAAAATGTCCGGACGATCAAGAATATATAAACTTTATGGGGTCTTAGACGAATATTTCGAGTAGTTACAAACAGAATGGCGAAATTAGTTTACCCTTATTCTATGGTGGAGGGTATAAAAACTTTTACACGCTTCAAAGATATGAATTTGGATATAAGGGTGGGATGTGTATCATGTATATAAGGGTTGGGTTTATACATGTAGAATGGTAGTGTACTAATAATGCCGGAGGCCACCGTAGCGCAGAGGTTAGCATGTCCGCCTATGACGCTGAACGCCTGGGTTCGAATCCTGGCGTGACCATCAGAGAAAATGTTCACCTGTAGTTTTCCCCTCCTAATGCTGGCAACATTTGTGAGGTACTATGCCATATAAAAACTTCTCTCTAAAGAGGTGTCGCACTGCGGAACGCCGTTCGGACTCGACTATAAAAAGGAAGCCCCTTATCATTAAGCTTAAAACTTGAATCGAACTGCACTCATTGATATGTGAGAAGTTTGCCCCTGTTCCTTAAGTGGAATGTTCATGGGCAAAATTTGCATTTTTACTAATAATGCCATTCTGGGCTCAGATATTTGTTACCTTGAAATCCTTTGCGGGTGTGGTCATTATTCATGAGATTTGATTTTTTTACTCTTCGTTTTTCTAAAGTATTCGGTTCCTATCATACGAAGAACGTTGGTTACTGACCCAATACTTTAACTAACTTTAACAACAAAATTATTTTAACCCCATCCCATGGTGATGGGCATAACAAATGCACTAAACAATCACCTCCCCCCACCCTGTTGTATAGCTCCCTTAAGATGGTATTTCCATAATGGAGCTTACAACAAATTACACATGTTACAGGGATAACAAATGCGCCTACCAGCACATGTCTATTAAGATTATCTGCATTATAATATCGCTTGCCAGCCATTCACATTTAATGGAGAGTAAAGTTGAAGCCTGCAAAACCCATGCACATAGCCAACCAAATACCCAAACAGTGGCAATCTTGACAAGGTTGGCATTTGTCGAACACAAGTTTTATGGAGAGAAGGAGCGAACTATGACTGCGACAGGGTAAACGGACAGACATAAGGGTTTTGTGTGGGCACAAAGCTGATGGAGCAGTCAATGGCACACCTGGTTCCGAGGGTCTGCCGCTCCTATCCCCTGTGATACACAGACTTCATTTCGTGGGCGTAAGACAAAGTTCTTTGTGTGGTGGCAATTTCTGTTTTTTTGTTTTTTTTTTTTTCAACCAAAACTTGGCTGTTATTTCTTGAGAGAACAATTATTATTATTAAGTAAAACATTTTGAAATTTTCCACATCCACGTTACATAACCAAAAGAAAGCAAACTTTTAAAACTAAAAGCTCCCAAATGTTGCAATCTATTCATTGCATTTATATGGAAACTGCAGAAAACTTTAGTAAATAGACAAACACTCATTGAATGTCCTTAAAATAATGTCCTTTGATAATAGCGCGTTTTTATGTAATCGCCGAAAAAACACCCCGTTGAGCATCCATTGTGGCTTTTTCAAATGGCACAATGACCATGAAATATGACACTTAGCACGTGTCACAATTGGCTCTTTTTTTTTTTTTTTGTTAAATGCTGTAGTTTTGCCTGCATCCCCTTTGGCAGGCTACTTGAAGCCTCTGACAATTCAAAATTTCCACAGTTCACAAAACAAAAAACAAAATCCCAAAAAGAAAGACAAGTTTGACAATTTTGGCGTCATGCAAATGCACTGTCATTATGGTCGTTAAATAATAAGAATGGAATTATTTCGCTTCAACAGCGAACAGTATGGCGCCACTCAAATTGGCCAACATATGTCCTTTCTGTATTTTTCTTTCATGTAATACATCACACTGTACATGGGTGGCACCATTTCAATGTTCTCTCATAGAGTTGACAATGGTGGGAAAGTGTTTTTATTTTTTTGCCTCAAATTGTTGTGACGAATGTGTTGTGTCATTAAAATTTTAAGTGTTTGGTTAGAGAAAATTTTAAATTTTTATTAAGAAATGGAACACGTAACAGGTTAAAGCGTGGAAAGTTTCGCAGAGCTGAATCTTATATACCCTCCACCATGGATCGCATTTGTCAAGTTCTTTGCCTGGTATCTCTTTATAGACAAACAAAGGATAATGGATAAAAATTGCCATGCTAGTGGAGCTAAATCAGGTTATGAACTGATTTTGACCATACTTAGCAAAGTTATTGAAATTCATACTATAACACCAAGTGAAATTTCAGAAAAATCAGATAAGAATTGCTGTCTCTCTAGAGACACAAGAAGTCAAATCGGGTAATGCGCTAATAAGTCATCTTTATCAAGACATGAGCACATGTGGCCCATTTACGATCCCAACCGACCTTAACTAATTGAAGGTATTTGTGCAAAATTTCAAGAGCCTATCTTTACCCCTTCTAAAATTTGCGTGTTTTCGACAGATGGACGGACGGACGGACAGACAGACAGACGAACAGACCGACGGACAGACAGACGGACAGATAGACGGACAGACAGACGGACAGACAGACGGACAGACAGACAGACGGACAGACAGACGGACAAACAGACAGACAGACAGACGGACAGACGGACAGGCAGACGGACAGACAGACAGACGGACAGACAGACGGACGGACCGATGGACAAACGGACGGACAGATGGATAGACAGACGGACGGATAGACCGACGGACAGACAAACGGACGGACAGACAGACAGACGGACGGACATGGCTAAATCTACTTGGTTGCGACGGACGGACATACGGATGGAACGGACAGACGGACGGAACGGACAGACAGTCGGACAGACAGACGGACGGATAGACGGACGGACAGACGGATGGACAGACAGACAGACAGACAGACAGACAGACGGACGGACGGCCAGACATACGGACAGATGGACGGACAGATGGACGTACATGACCGAATTTACTTTGTTGGGACGTAGATCATTATTTCCATGTGTTACAAACGGAATGACGAAATTAGTATACCCCCATCTTATGGTAGTGGTTATGTGCATCATACTTGGGAAGGGGAAGCCTAAACCTACTTCGCGTATTTCAACCATATTGGGGATAAATAGGGAACTGCCTGAACTGGGCCTGCTCCGCTGCACCTTCTTTACCAATATGTAAAACAAATTTTCTTTGAATGTTTATCTACGACAATTCAAGAGTTTTTAGTAAAATACCATGTTGCGATAGTAACAAATGTATGTCGTTTGACTAACAGTATGCTACTTTTGAATATGTATGTTGGTTGGTAATAAATGTACGTTGGTCTATGAGATCGCCTGGAGGTGTTTAGGGTCATATTAGTTTGGATGTTAGATGTACTCCATTCTTAAAATCCTTTATTTGACTCCGATATTCCCATTGTTATTTTGGGAGTGGAACGTCCCGCAAACATTTCGTCTCCAACGGGAATATCAAATTCGTTCTCCACTTTCTTTCATTGGAGTCGTATACTGGCATGGTCCTTCAATACGTCCGATTTGGGGCGGTTTTGGTTTTTAGGGGCCGTACTCGTACTCTACTCTCGAATACGTTTCATTGGAGTCCCATATTGTCCCGATAGGTACACGTTTGGGCTGTACTTTTGGTGCGGTTTTGGGATTGGGGCCTTGCCTTATATATTTGGATTCAATTTTTGACGACCTATTCGTATTCTACTCCTTCGGTTTTGAACTTGGGACGGCTCCCTAGATACTTGGATTTAATTTTAAATATCATATTCATACTCTACTGCCGAATACCATTCATTGCAGTCCTACATTGTTCCAATCGGTTCACTTTTTATTTTAGGCAGCACTCTGTGAGCAACGCCCTAAGTATTTGAATCCAGTTTTTGACATTATATTCGTATTCTACTCCCAAAAACCTTTCATTTGATCCACATTGTTCCGATCGGTCCAATTTGACTTTTGGCGATACTTTTAAGGCGGTTTTTGGGGCTTGGGACGACTCTCTCGGTACTTGGACCTAATTTTAAATATTATCTTCATACTCTACTCCCAAATACCTGTCAGTTGAGTCACATATTGTCCCATTCGGTAAATATGTCCTGCTGTAGGGTTTTGAGGGGTGGGAAGGCTCATAGACACCAAGGAATATATTTTTATGGCTGATTTGTTCTCCACTTTGTAATGCCTTTCATTTGATACCCATATTGTCCGAAGCGTTAAAAGTGTCCTGTCGGATGGTGTTTTTGGGGATGGGGGGCATACGGCACTAGGCTGATATTTGTATGCCAAGTTCGTACTCTACTTTTAAATACCTTTGATACCCATATTGTCCCAATCGGTAAACATGTCAGTTCGGGTGGGTTTTGGGATGGGGTGTTCCCCCAGGTTATTTGGGCCCAAAATTTTATACCAATTTCTTATTTTTTGGAGTACCATGAGCTGGCATAGAAAATTTTCCTTAAATCAGTGCACCCATCTCTGAGATCTGGCTTTTTTGAAAATGAGGGTAAGAGACAGGGTCCTCTTTCGCCCCCAATTTCAGCGAAATCGGGTAATAAATCCGGTTTTTATGGGCGTATGACCCTAATTCACCATATCCTTCTTTATGGCAGCTATATCTAAATAAAGTCCGATCTGAACGGCAGTTTTCAAGCAAATTTCAGACAAATCGAATGATAAATTTATTTTTTGCGGGCTCTAGACCCTATGACGGCATATCGGGCAGCTTCATATATCGAAATATGGTCCAATGTGGACCATTTCCGGTTCAAATAGTAAAAAACCTGGTACAATTTATTGTTCTAAATTTTAGCGAAATTGGGTAATAAAAGAGGCTTAAATCGGTCTGTGTGGCAGCTTTATCAAAATGTGGTCAGATCTGGATCATATTTGGTCGGATAGCGGTTGGCCTACAAATACTCACTGCTTTAAATTTCAGCGAAACCGGTTGTCAGAGCGGTCTATATGGCATATTTGTACCATATTTAAGTCGGATGACAGGAGCCTTAAAGCAATTCGCTGATTCAAATTTCAGCGAAATCGGATAATATATGCGACTTTTACGAGCTTAAAACCATACAGGCATACAGACAGGATCAAGAACTAAACCTGTGTGTAGCAAAAATACGAATCTGTGCCAACTTTCAGCTTAATATCTCAATTTTTAATAGCTGTAGTGTGACTTCAACATTCGGCCGGCCAGAAGGAGAGATGGAAGGCAAGTTTTGAACCGTCTTAGAATTTTAATTTAAATTTGACTAAATGAATGCACCCCCCATCCTATGGTGGTGGCTATAACAATATTCCCGAGCATTCCAGTTGGTAACAAGGGACACTTCTCTCATATCAATGAGTGATGTCCGATTCAAGTTTCAGCTCAATGATGTGCCGCTAATCATTGCCTCTTCGTGTAGACGTTTTAAGTGGCTCAAATGTCGCCAGCATTTGTAAAGGTCTAACCACAACTGATTAACTTTTTTGGTGTTCTCACCAGAACTTGAACCCAGATTTTCAGGTGGATATGCTCCACAGTTTCCTTCATTTTATAAATTCACAGATCATTATTTGGGTTTATTTAAAACTCTATGGCGATGTTAGTGCACCTAGAACTAGAAGGCATCTTCCTTCTTCTGTTCCTGTAGTATCACAAGGGACGAAAACGTCTCAGTGAGTCTGATGGCAGACTGCCACTTAAACCTAACCTAGTACACCTCCCATTCCATGGTGATGGGTATAAAAGTATTTCATTATGTCCAAGGCAATGTCTCAAAGCCAACAACGTTTTATCACAGTTCTTAGTTTATTTACATCCCATGGACCGTTGTTTGTATGCAAATGCATTTCAAGTTTGTGATTTACGGCGAGCTAAAACAACCTTAGAAAACAATAGTTGTATACTTCCAATTTTGGGCCAGCATCAATCAAATATCGACCAAAGTATGAGTGTCAATACTTCATAGTATTTTGGCAAACAAGTAAATGCTATGCTATGAAGTATAAAAGGAATATCAGACTCCACTTAGTAAGGCATTCAATTTAGAAGTGTCATTCGCAAATGACAAGGTGAGAGAAGAAGTAAGTGAAAGTGACCATGTGCATAGTCTTGATAAATCTTTAAATGGTGTGTATAGGTGTATAAAAGTATATTGAAATGTAATTGCATGATCACCCATCACCACCGATTAAAAATTTAGTTAACAAAGATGGAGAATAAGAGCAAACAACAGGTGCAGTAAACTATCCTGCAGGACAACGTAAAAAAAAAAGATATTGTAAAAGGAGTTGATATCGAGCTCCGATATCAGCACGGGATCGCAGGATCGATATCTACCTTAGGCTCTGTTCTGTCGGTGTTGTTGTATAAAGAAGGTCTTAGTGAATCTGTTTTCAGACTGCAATCAATGCCTTCACTCATACTGGCAATATTTGTAAGTGCAATTCATTTACATTTACTTTATTTTAATTGGCTATGACAGGATATTTGTTCCACTAGCCGAACATAGAATAGCCTTCCAAGCGCCTTGATCTTCTGCGGTCATTCTAAAATCTCTGACACCAAGTTTCGAGGTGTCTCCCACCACTTGATCTTTCCATCGGGCTTTTGGTCTTCCCGGTTTGCATGTACCACCGTGTTTGCCTCTTATCATTGGTATGAAAAAAAAAATCTCAACTCTCTATCTATATTAGATTTATGTATGCCATTTTACGCCTCTCAATTTTTCTAATGTCGGAATGAAATAACAAAACTTTATGCCCAGTTTTCATAGCCTTGCAAATAACTAAAAGTCCCTTAATAATGACCCAATACCTGAGATCTCATATACTGCATGAGTGTCGTATACATGCGATACCACGATCAATGCCTCTGCTCAGTATAGAGTAACAACTAACAGTAACCTCATTGTTTGCCATTTGTGCGTATAAGTACTAAATATAGAAATTACTCCGAGGTTCAGCACTCATACGCACCATGGCACTTGAAAAAGCAGACCAAACAATTTGCATAGAATTGGAAGCACTAACATTCTTGAAACATCCATGAAACACAATTTTTTCTTGCGCCGATTTCAGTTATATTTTTGTATCCTATAGCCCTACACAACATAATAACCTAGTTCATTTGTTTGTATCACCCAAAAGAAAGAGAGATAGACCCATTGATACAAAGTATAGCTCGCAATTTTCATTTCATCGTCTTCAAATTTGATACACGCATCTTTCACATCCACTAAATCAGACAGGTTCTCAAAGAAAGAGAACCTTAAGTGGAACTCCTCTAGATACTGCTCTAAGAATGGGATCAGATTGTCGGTCTGCACATGTTAAAAACTCCAATGATGCCAATGCCAATGTCGCCTACTAACACTTCAGTTTGGACATGGGTTTTTGAGAGAAGCTCTTCATCTCGGCGGTGTCATAAACGCTTTGGACCTGTTCGTAGAAAAGCTTCCAGGACACAAGTTTAGCCGGTTTGATAATTTTATTGAACTCCTTGAGCCGTGTTTACTACTCGTGCACATCGCAATAAGTGTAAATTGGGTTGTTTTTACTTTCAAATGGTTTCAGTTTAATAATTTAGGTCCTAGATTTTAATTATTGAACAAAATATACATTAATGGTTAAAACATACACTAAACCCTGCGCCCCTACTGCGGCTGTAGTATACTCTTAATGCAGTATACGGTTCCTATATGTGCTTTCCGACTCGGTTAAGCCATGTCCCAGTGTCCGCATATTCTTTCTATTCAGATTTAGATAAAGCTCTCATATATAATTCACCTGATTTACAGTTTGTATTGAGTTGCCCAAAAAGTAATTGCGGATTTTTCATATAGTCGACGTTGACAAATTTTTTCACAGCTTGTGACTCTGTAATTGCAATTTTTCTTCCGTCAGTTATCAGCTGCTACTTTTAGCTTGCTTTAGAAAAAAAAGTGTAAAAAAAGTATATTTGATTAAAGTTCATTCTAAGTTTTATTAAAAATGCATTTACTTTCTTTTAAAAAATCCGCAATTACTTTTTGGGCAACCCAATAGTACCAATATAATTCCTACAATTCTCAAACAATTTCCACCAAGATTGGTCTGGAATATTTTACTACCCATCCTTTGATTGGTTACTTTTTCTTGTGTGCAACTCTTTAATAGTACATCTTCTAAGGATTTTAAATTCAACTTTTCCATATGCCACTCTAGCCAAAAGATACCCACCACCTCGGGTATATATGTATGGATACCCACCACCTCGGGTATATATGTAAACCATCTTTTGTCAAAATCCGGGGAAAAACGCACACCTTATACCCAATAGCAGCTATAGACCAAATACTAATAAGTACAAGTCATTTTTCAATTCTGTAAGACAAAATTTTGATCTTTTTAGCTACTAAAAAATCTAAAAAAACCGATCTGAACCATATACGACACGGATGTCGAATTTCAGTGAAATCGGATTATTAATGCGCCTTTTATTGCGCCAAGACTTTAAATTGAGATATCGGTCTGTCTGGCAGCTATATCCAAATCTGGACAGATTTGGACCAAGTTGCAGACGAATATTGAAGAGCCTAACACAACTCACTGTCCCAAATTTCGGCAGAATCGGACAATAAATGTGCCTTTTATGGCCCCAAAACCTTAAATCGAGAGATCGGTCTATATGTCAGCTATATCCAAATCTGAACCGATCTGGACCAAATTGACGAAGGATGTTGGAGGGCCTAACACAACTCACTGTCCCAAATTTCAGCAAAATCGGGTAAGAAATGTGGCTTTAATGGTTTTAAGACCCTAAATCGGAGGATCGGTCTATATGTGGGCTATATCGAGATATAGTCCGTTATAGCCCATCTTCGAACTTAACCTGCTTATGGACACAAAACGAATCAATGCAAAGTTTTAGCTCAATATCTCTATTTTTAAAGGCTGTAGCCTGATTTCAACAGACAGACGGACGGACATGTCTAGATTATCTTAGATTTTTAAGCTGATCACGAATATATATACTTTATGGGGTCTCAGACGAATATTTCGAGTAGTTACAAACAGAATGACGAAATTAGTATACCCCCATCCTATGGTGGAGGGTATAAAAACGAATTTGATATGTAATTTTGGTTCCAGTAGAACACCGCCCGAACACCCCCAAATCAGGCATTCATATTTACTGACCAAATGAAAGGTTTTTGGAAGTAGAGCACTAAATTGATACCCACATTTGGACCACGTTTTTGGGGGTCCACACCACCCCATAGAACCCTGCAACCACTATCCTTATGCCCTTCCCGCTCCCAAAATTCGCATGAGAATATCCGGCTCTTATAAAGTCTTTTAAGAATGGAGTACATCTAACACCCAAATTAAAATTACCCTAAATTCATAGACCAAGCGAATTCATAGACCAATAAAGATCTTAAGGGGTTTAGATAGAGACATTAATATCGTTATACTCTAAGTCAAGCTTTCGTAGCATAGTATTTCTCTAAAAGCTCATTAATTGTCGAAAATAAATATTCAAAGGATAATTTTGTTGTATGTATTGTAACAGAAGCCGCAGCGAAGCGAACTGGACCGGCTCCGCTAGTCCACTGGAAGTTGGTAAACTCTTCATAAGTTCTCTTGAGTTACCACTCAGCGATATTAGATCAACTACCTTTAGCCATAATTAAGGTCACGTGTGAGTAAAAAATTTCACCTTGCCCTATACAATTACGAGATATGAAGAAATATTTTTGCTCATTGTGTTCAACAAAGAAAGCGTCCTCATGTCATATCCAAAACCCTCATCACAAAATATGGTTCTTAGTCAGACATTTTTAGAAAAACGCACACCAAACACACACCTATTAGGCCAATACATACACATGAATGCATTTGCTCTGCAAGTACCCGCATGGACCATTTGGAATTCCTTTTCTTTGCCATAGTAAATTATGAAGCATTGGTCATTCCATTAGCTGTACTTGGGGACCGATTCCTATGGCATGGCAGAGAACAAAAGCCACTTTTCAATTGTTATGCGGAAATGACAAATTGTAGGATTTTCTTCTCGCCTTCTGTCGTAGAGGGTTTATAGTCTTTTCTCTCTCTCTGTCTCTCTCTTTCTGCCTTTCTCTTTTGTGCAAGTAGAAATTGAACTGCTTCTAATGTTCTTGCTCCTTGTGACCATGGTCATGCATGCAGCTATGTAGCTAAAAACCATAAATCATTTGATTTGCTTTTAAGTGAAATGAAAAATTCACATTTCGAATGGTATGCAGTGGCGACACAACGCAAGTCATTGTTCTCACTTTAAAAAGATTGACCTTTTTGCACTGCAATGGGGAAGGGCGGTGGTTGGAAGAAGTGGCAAGAGGTAAATTTGTCATATTTAATGTTCTGGAGTAAGTTGGGACAAATGGCATTATGTCGCATTAGAAAAAAACGAAAAACATTTTAAAAGAATTGAATAAAATGTTGTTGTATGAATTTAAATCAATTTGGCCATAAGATCCTTAGAGGTTAAAGGTGAAGGCAGTGTTTGGCACGCAAACTCTTAACTAATGTCTGTTTCTTTAGAATTTGTAAATCATTTCAAATGTAAATTTTCACAAATATTTTCCTACATTTGTTGACCACTTTGACATTTGGCAGAAATTATTTTTGGTAATTTTACGACTGCTTTTGCATTTTTAATTGTTATTTAATTGAATTATTGCCCTTGGTCAGCATGACTCTGCCCTGTGTTCATGACGTAGTAATTTTCAAACAAATTGTCAACCACAAAT
>NC_081555.1:36014955-36037455 GCF_963082655.1 Stomoxys calcitrans
GAGTTTACAGATAGATTTTTATTCATTTTAATTTCCAAAGTAGGTTTAGTCATGTGCGTCCGTCTGTCCGACTGTCGATATCTTACTTACTTTCCAAGGAATAAAGCTAGGCGCTTGAAATTTTACACGAATACTTCCTATAAGTGTTGGTCGGTATGGATTGTAAAGGGGCTATATCGGTCCATGTTTTGATAAAGCTGCCATATGAACTGAGGCCACCGTAGCGCAGAGGTTAGCATATCCGCCTATGACGCTGAACGCCCAGATTCGAATCCTGGCGAGACCATCAGAAAAAATTGTCAGCGGTGGTTTTCCCCTCCCAATGCTGGCAACATTTGGGAGGTACTATGCCATGTAAAACTTCTCTCTAAAGAGGTGCCGCACTGCTGCACGCCGTTCGGACTCGGCTATAAAAAGGAGGCCCCTTATCATTGAACTGGAATCGGACTGCACTCATTGATATGAGAGAAGTTTGCCCCTGATATAGCTCCCACACCAACCGATCTCCCGGAATAATCTTTTAAGCCCTTATAAGGGGCAATTTTTATTCAATTTGAAATTTTTCGCAATGACTTCTACTGCCGCTAAATCGGTTCATCATCTATTGGGTTGCCCAAAAAGTAATTGCGGGGTTTTTAAAAGAAAGTAAATGCATTTTTAATAAAACTTAGAATGAAATTTAATCAAATATACTTTTTTTACACTTTTTTTCTAAAGCTAGCTAAAAGTAACAGCTGATAACTGACAGAAGAAAGAATGCAATTACAGAGTCACAAGCTGTGAAAAAATTTGTCAACGCCGACTATATGAAAAATCCGCAATTACCATTAGCATAGCAATTCCTATGCCTCTTCCTTTGTTTGCATATGAAGAAAAAAAATGGTGGAGGGTATATAAGATTTGGCTCGGCCGAACTTAGCACTCTTTTACTTATTTTTATTTCATTATCGAGCGCAACATATGAAAACAACAACCTTTCCAATGTAATTGCAGCAATTGTTAACAAAAGAATAAAATACTACAAAAGTGCAAATGATTTATGAAATGGCGAAAACGAAACCCATAGTCGTTTTGTTCAATTTATTTTTATTGTCTACCCGTATATTTGTTAATTGATGGCCATTATTTTTAATTGTTGGCTTAAAAAAAATCATTAAAATTACATTTTTGTTTTGCTGTATTTTCAGAAAGCAACTTTGATTGGCAACACATCTGTAGTATAAAAGGTTTGTTGTAGTATTTAATAGTCAACGTATATTTAGGATAAGTTTAAGATTCTCGGCCGGCAAGGGAAAACTATGAGCACCACACAGACTGAAACTTTGAGCTCTGACTTGTATGGTATCCATCGGTATCACGGAAAGCTTAGCTGAAAGCTACCGGGCGCCTCCACTGGTTGCGGATGGTGGAAAGCTCCGTTTTTATGCGAAATAGCTGCAAATGAGGCCGCGGGCAGTCAGCGATTTTCGAGAGGAGAGTCTCAGTGAGGAGTCAGGTGGCACTGGCTCTTAATTAAATACTGAGTGCCAATGATACTCGGGATGACAAGGCGAGTTAATGGCGCCTTCAAATAACCAATGGCCAACATCACCGTCAGTTCCCAAATCTGTTCCTTCGCAAGCACGGACCTACCTACGCCGGAGCCTGTGTCACCCCCCCTTCAGAACCAACCTGTTCCCTCAACAAATCCAACCCAGATCACAGAACAAACGGCTTCCAAGAAAGGAAAGCCTACGTCTCTGCAGACCAGGACAGGAAAAAAGCAAGTGCTCAATAGTTTCCTCCTCATCGAGGCAACACCAACAGAAGTCATTGTGCGGTATTCCCATGCGCGGCCTATGGCACAGTGTCCGGTTATGACCCCTCTCAAAGTTCTCATCGACCTCTTATTGAACGCCAGCAATTCCTTCGTTCTCCTCCGGTCGTTAACCGGCAATAGCGCCTTCGCAGTCCGCCAACCATCCACCGTGTGCCAACTCGCCACTGACGCCGCCCTGGCCATCCCCTCTATTGTTTTCAGTATCTCGACAAATGGCACGTAAGCATGAGTGGTCCACCCGGCGCAGACGAACCCCTCCTGGCGCACTCGTTCGCCCTCTCATACCCTGAAAACCCCTCAGAAAACCATGTCAGCGTCACATCGTGGGCCCAGAGCCTATCCAGGGATTCCAAACAGTCCGCCACGCATCTCGACCTCACTATCATTGACCCCACGCCCTTGAGCACCGCCATACTGTCCACATAAATTCTGAGTTTCGAGGGCGGTAAGCCCCTTGCCAGAATTTTTCTTGTGGCTACTGCAATGGCACTCACCTCTACCTGAAAGACCGTGCACTCGTCCGGTAGTCTCAAAGACATACTGATATTGAGTGCATCAGAGTAGACCCCCAATCCAATCCCTGACTCCATCTTGGAGCCATCTGTGTAGATTGAGGTCTCATCCTCCTCAAGTACACCATCCGCCCTCCATTCGTTCCTCTCAGGAAAACAAATTGCGAATGCCTTCACTCCAGTCGGCACTGATGCCAGGTAGTCGGAGATCCTCCTCAATCTCCCCTCCCTATCCACAACACCAAGAATCGAATTGTGGCCGTAACCGAGCTCTCTCAGCCTAAGCGCAACCCTGGTGGGGCAGTTCTCAGCGCCCCTGTGATCCCGACGCAGACCAGTCTCTGGACCTTCTCGAAATCCTTCGCACACGTCCTCTTCCCTACGGCTTCCCATCATACCAGTGCTCCATAGGCCAGTACTGGTCTCACGATAAATCATCGTGGGAGTCACCCCCCACTTCCTACCGAACAGCAGGAGCCGACGGGTTACCCGCTGAACTTTTTAAGACCGGAGGCGACACCCTGATAAGGCATATGCATCAGGTTATCTGCGCAATATGGCTAGAAGAACGCATACCCGAGGTTTGGAACCTCAGCATACTATGTCCCGTACACAAGAAATGAGACAAGATGGAATGTGCCAATTATAGAGGAAAAAGTCTCCTCCCCATCGCATACAAGATACTCTCGAGCGTACTGTGTGAAAGATTAAAACCTAAAGTCAATGAGATAATTGGGCCCTATCAATGCGGCTTTAGACCTCGCAAATCCACTCTAGGCCAGTTATTTCTTTGAGAACCTGTCTGATTTAGCGGATGTGAACATTCGCAAGTTGTTGGGCTTTTTAAAGCGATCTGAAAGCGATCAACTGTAGGAACTAGAAAGCATATTCCACCTAACGTAAACCTAACCTACCAATCTATTTAAGTTGGAACTGATTTAAGCTCAACGCATCATTTCTACCTTTCACCAAAGACAATTGTCTTCCAAAGGGATTTAACACCTAAAAGTTTATGATAAGCATTTTTTCATAATTAAGCAAATATCCTTGCATTTAACCACCCTGTTTATAGCCACGATTAACGCCATATTTTTTTTTAAATTAATTTAAAAATTGTTGCTTGGCTACATAAAATGAGTCTTAATTATTTGAGCAGCGAAGCAGTTGGACTAGATGTTCGTTGGCTTGACAAATTCGATGTCATTCATTATTTCGCTAAATTGCTTTTGTCGCTGTAGGACAGAGTGGATGTGCGTGCGAGCATAAGCATCTTCAGTATCATTACCATTTTAATGCTTAAAATGATAATCTGAGAACATTGCGCGTAATTACACCCAAACAAAGGAAAACTGTAGGGCTGTACGCTTCTTCAACAACATCAACAACTGAGTGAAAGCAAAGGGAAAATAGTTAAGCCAAAAGTTAGCAAGAATGAAATGTACAGAAAATTAGCAGCATTGAAAATGATATGACTTGCATTGCCAAGGCAAAGCAAGCGGCGAGAAGTTCCAAATTAATGAAGATGATTAAAATGAGTTTGTTGCTGCAATGGCGGCATACGCTGGGCTTGCCTGCTGCATACAACCTCCTCCTTGCTTTGTATGCATTACATGAAAGGAAACGGAACTGAAGAGAATGTTGCTAAAATAAATTATAAAATAATAATGAGATTTTCCTTGTTTTCTCCATTTACCATTTCATGTTCCTCTTTCTATGCTGAAAATTAATGTAATCTAGTTTGTTTTCATTTTATCAAGGAGATATACAAGAATTCGCCAGCACCCAGACGACAATGTAGTGCCTGCCAGTGAGTGTGTGTGGGCGGAAACAATTTAAATGTGCCCAGAGGGGATGTGAGAATATGCTTGGTGAACAAAAGGATTTCTTTTTTTGGAAAACAGCATGGCATTCTTGAATTTAAATGCATTTGAAAAAGCATTTCCTGCAAGAAGAGAAAAGTTTAAACGTTTTACTGAGCTTAATGTAAGATGTTTATAGTTCGATTTGGTTTAAAATAGTTGTAGCACATTGACCATTAGAAAATGTTATAGAAGAAACATTTTAACTTTACAAGCAACAGGTAAAAGGGCGTTAAGATAGGCCGGGCCCAATCTTTATAGACTCTACCAAGCATCGCAGGTGACAGGTTATTTGAAAGACTTATAAATTTATAAGAGCTATGGCCCTGAGACCCTAAATCGGGTGAACAGTCTATATGGCAGCTACAACCAAATCTGGACCGATCTGGGTTCAGACCAAGGATGTCGAAGGGACTGACACAACTCACTGTCCCAAATTTCATCGACATTGGATAATAAATGCTCCTTTAATGGCCCCAAAACCTAAAACCTAGAGATCGGTCTATATGGCAGCTATATCCCAATCTGAGCCGATCTGGGCCAAATTGACTAAGGATGTCGAAGAGACTAACACAACTCACTGTCCCAAAATTCACCAAAATCGGATAATAAATGTGGCTTTTATGGGCCTAAGACCCTAAATCGGAGGATGGGTCTATATGAGAGCTATATCCAAATATGGACCGATCTGTGCAAAATTGAGGAAGGACGGCGAAGGGTTTAATATATCACACTGTCCCAAAATTCAGCAAAATCGGATAATAAATGTGGCTTTTATGGGCCTAAGACTCTAAATCGGCTGATCGGTCTATATGGCAGCTATATCCAAATCTGATCCTATCAAGGCCACATTAACGAAGGATATCGAAGGGCTTACAACAGCTCAGTGTTCCAAATTTCAGCAAAATCGGATAATAAATGTGGCTTTTATAGGCCTAAGACAATAAATCGGCTGAACGGTCTATATAGCAGCTATATCCAAATCTGATCCTATCAAGGCCACATTAACGAAGAATGTCGAAGGGCCTAACACAACTCACTATCCCGAATTTCGGCAATATCGGACAATAAATGCGACCGTTACGGGCCCAAAACCTTAATTCGAGAAATTGGTCTACATGGCAGCCGATCGGGGCCAATTTGAACCCACTGTCCCAAATCTTGGTTAAATTGGAAAAAATTCGCATTTTATCAGGTTATAAACATGATGAAACCTATATCAGGTTATAAACCGATTTGAAGTATTCTTAGCACAGTTGTTGAAAGTCATAACAAAACACGTCATGCAATATTTCAGCCAAATCGGTCGAGAATTGCGCCCTCTAGAGGGTCAAGAAGTCAAGATCTCAGATCGGTATATATGGTAGCTATATCAGGTTAGGGACCGATTTGAACTTTTTTAGCACAGTTGTTGAAAGTCATAACAAAACACGTCATGCAAAATTTCAGCCAAATCGGATAATAATTGCATCCTCTAGTGACTCAAGAAGTCAAGACCCCAGCTAGGTTTATATGACAGCTATATCAGGTTATTAACCGATTTCAACCATATTCAGCACAGTTGTTGGAAGTCATAACAAAATACCTCGTGCCAAATTTCAACCAAATCGGATGAGAATTGTTCCCTCTAGAGGCTCAAGAAGTCAAGATCCCAGATCGGTTTATATGGCAGCTATATCAGATTATGGACCGATTTCAACCATACTCGGCACAGAGGCTCAAGAAGTCAGGACCCCAGATGGGTTTATATGGCAGCTATATCAGGTTATCTACCGATTTCAACCATACTCGGCACAGTTGTTGGAATTTATAATAAAACACCTCTTGCAAAATTTCAACCAAATCGGATGAAGATTGTGCCCTCTAGAGGCTCAAGAAGTCAGGACCCCTGATAGGTCTATATTTCAGCTATATCAAAACGTGGACCTATGTAGCCCATTTACAATCCCAACCGACCTACACTAATAAGAAGTATTTGTGCAAAATTTCAAGCGGCTAGCTTTACTCCTTCGAAAGTTGGCGTGCTTTCGACAGACAAACGGACGGATGGACGGACGGACAGACGGACGGACAGACGGATGGACAGACGGACGGACAGACGGATGGACATGGCTAGTTCGACTTAAAATGTCATGACGATCCAGAATTTATATACTTTATGGGGTCTTAGACGAATATTTCGAGGAGTTACAAACAGAATGACGTTTACCCCTATCCTAGGTGAATGGTATGAAAAGTATGTCTCTGGGCGTAACTCAACTCACTATCTCAAATTTCGAAGACATTGGACAATAAATGACCCTGTTATTGGGCCAAAACCATACATCTTGACAGATCGTGGCCAAATTGAAGATGAATGTTGATCGGCCTAATACAACTCACTGTCCCAAATTGCCGGAAAATCGGATAATAAATAAATCAACAAATCGGCCTATATGGCAGCTATATCCAAATCTTGACAGATCGTGGCCAAATTGAAGATGAATGTTGAACGGCCTTATACAACTCACTGTCATCAAGTTTCCGTAAAATCGGATAATAAATATGGCGTTTATGGGTCCTTAAACCTTAAATCGGCGGATTGGACTATATGGGGGCTATATCAATTCGAATTTAACCTTTTTATAGTCAAAAAAATAGACAGTGAAAAGTTTTACCTTAATATCTCTATTTTTAAAGGCTGTAGCGTGATTTCAACAGACAGATGGACAGACGGACGGACATGGCTAGATGGTCATAGATTTTTACGATGAATATATACACTTTATAGGGTCGGAAATGGATATTTCGATGTGTTCGGTGGTGAGTATTAAAAGACGTATAAGTGGAGAGTAGGGGTTGGTTTGATTTATTCGTTGTAAGGACACCTTGCATTCAATGGAAGAACGGACACATCACTGTATGGACATCGAATGGATTTCAAAGAATTCTACACTAGACGCCGATGTTTGTATACCCTCAATGCTTTTTTATTCAAAAACATATTCACTTTTTGCAATTGAAATTTTGTAAACATCTCTCTGGCATATATTTAATGTTCAACATCATTCCTTGTTCAGCCCTTCACTAAAATTATATGCTAATTTAATACGAAATTGCCGAATTCCTTGTGCGCTTCTCTTCTTTTGCTCTATTAACATATTTTAAAGAATATTAAGTTCTTAATAGACTCTATTCGTGTTATTTTTTTCCAAGTATTTTGCATCTTCCCCAAACATTGTTTCCGTTTCCGGTGCCCATCTTGCCACTAACCTATTTAGCATGCCACTTCTTGCTAAAATATGCAGTGTTTTATTTATTTTTGTCTATAGAAAAAAAAAAAAATGGAAGAAAACAAACAACAACGAAGAAAATGAAAGAAAAACTAAACATAATAAACCAAATAAAGTGAAACGTGGAAATCCTGTGGAAAATGACTTATTTTGTTCGTTATCCTTTTGGCTTGGCCCGCGCTTACCGTTTCATTTTTATTTATACATATTTTTTTTTCTTGATTACAAGCGTTGGTTTTATTTTATTCTGGCGCTTGAAGGACGGACTGAGTATGTTCATGGTTAAGTGATACACTAGTATTCCTGCACCAACATTGCCAAAGGCATCATCATCATCATCACCAACATCATCAGCAACAGCCCAACATCCTTTTACCCTTCCCTAAATTTGGTGAATGTATTACAAGGACAGCTAGGAAGCACACTCACACACATGCACACCCTATTTTCACTTTATAAGACTGCTAAATGTTCAAATCTCGTTTCGAAGCAAAAGTGAAGCATTTAAGAGACATTGTGTCCTAAACGAAGAATGCAAAGAATCAGTGAAAAACTAACAATGCTATGAAAGCTTCTTTTTTGTAATTTCCTTAACTGTGTTTTTAAATTAACAAAGTGTGCAGCGAAATGTTTATTTAGCACTGAAAATTTGTTTCTCTTTACCAAGAAATGGGTAGATATGATTTATAGTTTATAAAAGGCATATGAAAGCTTAGGGCTTTGTGAAAATAAATCGTAAGTGCTTAAGACTAAACCATGATCAGTGTCCTTGAGCTATGTTTAAATGGCAGACAACCCAGAGCTAGCACTCTTGGGTCGTCAGATTAGGTCTCATCCACTTGACTTTTATATGTAGAACTTATTTCGAAATCTAGACAGACTTTAATTTGGATACCTATTGAAAGGACAACAAATTTGGATTTCCACATCCTTAAAAGCCATCCATATCAGATAAAAGATTATATGGGAGTTATATCGAAATCTATGCCAATTTTGATGACACATACTGCGACGTCAAATAGAACATCCTGTATTGTAGAGATGTGACCAAAATTGTGGCTTTGACAGCCTTAAAAGGCCATATCGGATGAAAAATATATATGGGAGGTATATCTAAATCTGGACCGATTTTTATGTAATTTTGCACACATATGGGGACGATGAATAAAACACCCTATGCCAAATTTTGTAAAGATCGGACGGAAATTGTGGCTTCTATAGCCTTAAAAGTCCAAATCGGATGAAAGATATATATGGGAGCTATATCTAAATCTGAACCGATTTTTATGAAATTTTACACACATATGAAGACATCAAATGAATCGCATCATGCCGAATTTTGTAAAGATCGAACCAAAATTGTGGCTTCTACAGCCTTAAAAGGCCATATCGGATGAAAAATATATATGGGAACTATATTTAAATCTGAAACGATTTCGTTAAAAATCAATAGAGTTCGTCCTTGGGCCAAAAAAGAGACTCGTGCAAAATTCCATGACAATCAGACATTAAATGCGAACTGTAACTTGATCACAAGAATACATGGACAGACAGACGGACCGACGGACAGACGGACATCTAAATCGAATCAGGAAGTTATTCTAAGCCGATACTTATCGATGGGTTTAGCTCTTCTCCTTCTAAGCGTTGCAACCAAATGCTCAAAGTTATGTACCACACTGGTGGTGTAGGGTGTAAAGAGATCACGGCGCGCCAGACTCAATCTCATCCAGCCAGCCAGTCGATCGATTTATTATGTACCAATAGGTCCTACTGGGATTGGTTTTATGTATTTGAACTATCCAGCCTTACCAGAGGCTGTCCACTCTCCTCACGCATTTGTGTGGCCAATACAACAACATTATATATCAGCAAATCCTTCCATATTGAGGGCTTTAAATTCTTTGGGCTTGTTTTTGTACCCTGCACCATAGATGGGGCCATACTCATTTCGTCATTACGTTCGTAACTCCTCGAAATAATCATTTAAGACCCCATAAAGTATATATATTCTTGATCGTCATGACATTTTAAGTCGATCTAGACCTGTCCGTCCATCCGTCCGTCCATCCGTCCGTCCATCCGTCCATCCGTCCGTCCATCCGTCCATCCGTCCGTCCGTCCATCCGACCGTCCATCCGTCCGTCCATCCATCCGTCCGTTCATCACCTCGAAATATGTATCTGATCGCCATGACATTTGAAGTCGATCAAGCCATGTCCGTCCGTCCGTCGAAGTAGTAAAGCTAAGCGCTCGAAATTTTGCACAACTACTTCATACTAGTGTAGATCGTTTGGTATTGTAAATGGGCCAAGTCGGTCCATGTTTTGATACAGCTGCCATTTAAACCGATCTTGGCTCATGACTTCTTGAGCTTCTAGGGGGCGCAATTCTTATCCCATTTGGCTGAAATTTGGAATGAGGTGTTTTGTTATGACTTTCAACATCTGTGCTAAGAATAGTCCAAATCGGTCCATAACTTGATATAGCTGCCATATAAACCGATCTGGGGTCTAGACTTCTTGAGCCTCTATATATCCTTTGTTCGCGTAAAAAGAGATACCGCGCAAGAGCTCGACAAATGCTATCCATGGTGGAGTGTATATAAGATTCGGCCCGGCCGAACTTAGCACGCTTTTACTTGTTAGATATCAGGTGGAGGCGGACCGTCCCCCTTACCCCAAAAACGCCACCCATATCCCAAACTGGTCTGATGGGCACAATAAGGGTATCAAATGAAAGAAATTGTAGACCAGAAAACGAATATGGTATTAAAATTTGGGTCCAAATACACAGCGGGCCCCAACCAGCCCCAAAACTCCTCTAAACAGAGGACTCAATGTGGGACTCAAATGAAAAGTATTCGGCAGTAGATTACAAATATGGCATAAAACCTTAGGTCCTAGTAATGGGAGGTTGCCCACCCCGACCATGGCTATATGGGACTCAAATGAAAGTTATAAGGGAGTAGATTACGGTATTAGGGAGTAGGTTAGGTGGCGCTTTCCTCCTAAAGATGCGTAAAATGGATTATTTGACCCATTATGACAATATGGAACTCAAATGAAAGATATTTGAGAGTGGAAAACCATTTTGATATCCAGATGTGAGACCAAGTGTTTGGGGGCCGCCTCTCACCAAAAACATCCCCCACAGGGGACAAATTTACGACCATAACAATATGGGGCTCAAATGCAAGGTTTTTAGAAGTAAAGAACGAATCTGATATCAATGTTGGGGAAAAGTGTCTATGGGGCCACCCCACGCCCATAACACCACCCAAATAGGAAGTATTTGCTGACCATTGCAAAATGAGGCTCAAATAAGAGGTATTTTAGAATAGAACTCGAATCTGATATAATTTTTCAAAGCCAAGTCACAGTGAGTGGCCGCCTCATTCCCCAAAACACCCCCCAAATCGGTCATGTTTGCCGACTATGGAAAAATGGGGCTCAAATGTTGGGTATTTGGACCCATGAATCGGACATCAACATTCGGGACCAACTGTCTAGGGGACGTCCCACCACCGTAGCAACCCCCAAGTAGGACGTATTTGCTCACCAAGACAACTTAGGTCTTCAAGACAGTTATCTTGGTGAGCAAATACGTCCTACTTGGCGGTTGCTACGGTGGTGGGACGTTCCATAGTCGGCAAAAGGGAGCAGCGGAGCGGGCCCGGTTCGGCTAGTTTTCTATATGTAAGACCCTCATTTTTACTTGTATACACATGAGTTACGGCACCCTCATGCTGCATGATAGAAATCCTGTTTTCTAGGTTTTACCCATCGATTTATTTATACATTAACAGACCATAAAAGTAATTGACTGACAGGACCTTTCGTAACAAAAAAGTTTTGGCCAACAAAAATTTTTTTCCGCCGTAAATAAAATTTACAGCCTTCTGGTAAAAGGTACAAAAGTGAATAAAATTCCTTTCGAACATTGGCAATAAAATTTTATTTCCAGCTATTAATATAAATTTATGCACAAAAGACTTTTGAGCAAAAAAAGTGTAACACAAATAAAAAGTTCAACAAAACCTGCTTGAAAAGTAACAAAAGTCAAATGAAGACAATGGATCGCAAAATATCTATGAGCAACATTTACTAGTGGAGACAAATATCAGGGAATTTGACAAAGGGAAAATGATAAATTGAAGTGCGAAATGTTCTCCTCTCGAAGGATGGTCGAGAAGCCAATGCTGTTTTTGCTGGTAATTGTTGTTTTTATTTATTTTGCTTTGCTTTATTTGAATACATTAATTTTCTTGTCCACACTTTGTGTTCCCCTGTCTGTGTAGAAAGGAATAAAAGGTCATTTCAGTTTTGTACTTCCATTTGAAGTTATAAATTATGTTGTTGGTCATTACTGCTGAAGGTGATCTGGGTGGGATGTATGAAATGCTTTAGACCTTTGACCTTTTTTGACTAAGTGTGTAACCTGCCGTGATTGCCTCCACTCTACGGAAAATGTAAGATACATAAAATTACAAATATGTACATCATTAATTACGACATTGGTAATGGCGTTATGTTGTTGAATATCTTCAGCCACTCGCAGATAAATTGGCATTTCACCATGTAATGGCATACAAAAATAATGCAGAGATATTTTTGTAGCAATGTGGTAGAATTCAGAGAAAATTCATGCCTACTAAATATTCATGAAATTTTCTAAACAAAGTTCTTTAAACATACAATTTTGTGAAAATTTCTCTAAAAACTAGATGAGACCAAAATTTTGTTAACATTTTTTAAACTACAAAATTTTGTAAAAATATCTCTAAAGACAACATTTCCATAGAATTTTCGTTTAACACTAATTTTCTCTTAAGACAAAGTGTTGCGTTCTCTGTCACACTACCATATCCTGTCTTGTCTACGTACCCGCAAGATCATCCAAATCGGAGAAAAACCGCCTCCCCAAGATGGAAATCATGTACCCCCACATGTATAAAGACAATGCTGCACTGTGGGATAGAATCGAAACAAGTAAAAGCGTGCTAAGTTCGGCCGGGCCAAATCTTATATACCCTCCACCATGGAACGCATTTGTCGAGTTCTTTTCCCGGCATCTCTTCTTAGGCAAAAAAAGAATATAAGAAAAGAGTTGCTCTGCTATTAAAACGATATCAAGATATGGTCCGGTTCGGACCATAATTAAATTATATGTTGGAGACCTGTGTAAAATGTCAAATGTCAGAATTGCGCCCATTGGGATTCACGAAGTAAAATAGAGAGAACGATTTATATGGGATCTGTATCGGGCTATAGACCGATTCAGACCATAATAAACACGTTTGTTGATGGTCATGAGAGGATCCGTCGTACAAAATTTTAGGCATATCGGTAATAATAATTGCGACTTCTAGGGGTCAAGAAGTCAAGATCCCAGATCGGTTTATATGGCAGCTATATCAGGTTATGAACCGATTTGAACCTTATTTGACACAGTTGTTGAAAGTAAAAATAAAATACGTCATGCAAAATTTCAGCCAAATCGGATAGGAATTGCGCCCTCTAGAAGCTCAAGAAGTCAAATCCCCAGATCTGTTTGTATGACAGCTATATCAGGTTATGGACCGATTTCAACCATACTTGGCACAGTTGTTGGATATCATAACGAAATACTTGGTGCCAAAAATTCATTCCAATCGGATAAGAATTGCGCACTCTAGAGGCTCAAGAAGTCAAGACCTAAGATCGGTTTATATGGCAGCTATATCAGGTTATGGACCGATTTAAACCATACTTGGCACAGTTGTTGGGTATCATAACAAAACACATCGTGCGAAATTCCATTTCAATCGGATAAGAATTGCGCCCTCTAGAGGCTCAAGAAGTCAAGACCCAAGATCGGTTTATATGGCAGCTATATCAGGTTATGAATCGATTTGAACCATACTTGGCACAGTTGTTGGATATAATAACAAAACACGTCGTGCAAAATTTCATTCGAATCGGATAAGAATTGCGCACTCTAGAGGCTCAAGAAGTCAAGACCCAAGATCGGTTTATATGGCAGCTATATCAAAACATGGACCTATATGGCCCATTTACAATACCAACCGACCTACACTAATAAGAAGTATTTGTACAAAATTTCAAGCGGCTAGCTTTACTCCTTCGGAAGTTAGCGTGCTTTCGACAGACGGACGGACGGACGGACGGACGGACGGACGGACAGACGGACAGACGGACGGACATGGCTAGATCGACATAAAATGTCACGACGATCAAGAATATTTATACTTTATGGGGTCTCAGACGAATATTTGGAATAGTTACAAACAGAATGACGAAATTAGTATACCCCCCATCTTATGGTGGAGGGTATAAAAATAGTAAAAAATCTGACGTTTGGAAGCAGGAAAAGATATAGCCCTCAATGGGAAGAGCAGAGGAGCTAGCGATATCGTGTGCAAAGTCCGAAGGTCCTAGGTGGTCCAGTTGCTTTTGCTTGTTTGCCCATAGGCAGGTTAAGTTCGAAGATGGGCTATGTCGGACTATATCTTGTTATAGCCCCCACATAGACCGATTTGCCGATTTATGCCCATTAAACCCACATTTATTATCCTATGTCGCTGAAATTTGGAATAGTGAGTTGTGTTTGACCTTTCGACATCCTTCTTCAATACGGCCCTGATCGGTTCAGATTTGGATAAAACTGTTATATAGACCGAACTCTCGATTTAAGGTCTTGGTCCCATAAAAGGCGCATTTATTGCCCGATTTCGTTGAAATTTGAGACAGTTATGTTAAGCTTGTTTGATTTGACCTAGATCGGTCTAGATTTGGATGTAGCTGCCACATATACCGATCTCTCGATTTAAGGTCTTGGGCCCATGAAAATTGCATTTATTGTATTGTAACTGTCATATACAGAGATCTTCGAATTTAAGGTTTTAGGCCCATAAAAGCAGAATTTATAATCCGATATCGCTGCAATTAAATACAATTTGTACTAGTTTGTGTTAGACTCCTCGATTTCCCTGTTCAAAACGGCCCAAATCAGATCTGTCATATGTAGTGATCTCTAAGTTCTTGGGACCTTAAAGCACGTTTATTATTCTATTTCGCTGAAATTTGACATACTGGGCTGTGTTAGGCTCTTCACCATTCGTGTTCAATATGGCCCAGATCAGTCAATATTTAAATGTAGCTGACTTATAGACCCACCTCCCGATTTGAGATCTTGGACTTGGGCTATTGCTCGATTTCGCTGAAATTCGGTAAAGTGAGCCCTGTTAAACTCTTCGATATCCATGACCTATATGGTTCAGATTGGTCAATATTTGGATATAGCGCACCCCCTCCCATACCCCAATTTTGTACAACGCCAGATCTCGGAGATGAGCGCATCGATTTAAGCAAAATTTTGTATGCCACCTTATGGTTTCCCAAAAACACAAAATTGGTAAATGATTTAGGGGTCAAATTAACTGGGGGGACGCCCCATCCCAAACACACACCCGAACAGACATGTGTACCGATAGGGACAATATGGGTATCAAATGAAAGGTATTTAAAAGGAGAGTACGAATTTGGTATACAAATTCCACTCTTAATTTTCGGGGGGTCCCCCACCCCCAAAAATACCCCAAGAGGACACCTTCACCGCTTTGGGCAATATGGGTATCAAATGAAAGGTATTTAAGAGTAGAGTACGAACTTGACATTAAAATGTTACCCTAAGTGACGGGGGGCCATATTCGGCCCTGGACATATTTGTGGATTAAGGCTCAAATCTATTTCATGGCCAAGTGTTTCAAGGATGCCTCACCTCATAAATTCTTCCTAAACCACATGTGTGGCTCCAATGTGGTTTTTGGGAGTGGAGTAAGAATCTGATACCACTTTCGGGCAACGAGTTAGACTACTCCAATCCACCACCAAATCCAAGAGAATGATCCAAACTTTAATGGGCGGACCCTCCTCATATCCTATTTTCAAAAATCTCGGAGATGGGTGGGGCGATTAAAGCGAAATTTATTGTTGTTTATAATGACTTAAATACAAAAATTTGTATCCTCATTTAGGGTGGGATATTCAGGAGGCCGCCCCACCTCCAAAGCCACCAGCCATATGAAATATAAACCAATACTGGGCCTCAAATGAAAGGTATTTGAGACCAGAGCACGAATCTGATATACTTGGATCCGCCTCACCCCCATACCGGACATATTTACAGACCATAGCAATATAAGGCTCCAATGAAAGGCAGATCCGCCCCCGTTTCCCACAAACACCACCCAAAATCAAAAGTGGACCGATCGGGACGGTGTGGGTATCAAATGAAAGGTATTGGAAAATAGAATACGTATATGGTATCAAAATTTGAGTCTAAGTACCCATCGGGCCGATCCAAGCCCAAAATCCCCAGAAACAGACATATTGGATATTCATGTCAATATGGGCCTCAAATGAAAGGTATTTGGGAGTAGACTACGTAACTGGAAAATTACAAATTCAGATCGAAGTGTAGGGGGTCACCTCACACCTCAAAAATGCCCCAAATGAGCATATGACCTATCATGACTATATGAGAATCGGTTTGTTTGTTTGCTCCAAAAAAAAAATACCCAAATGGCCATATTATCCGACCATGGCTATATGGGACTCAAATGAAAGCAATTTGGGAGTAGATTAGGAAAATGACTATAAAATTTATGGCTCCTTAAATCATCTCAAATAGGTTGTTTGGTCCATCATGACAATTTGGGACTCAACTGAATGGCATTTGAGAGTAGAAAATGAATACAGTTTTGGGGCCAAGTGTTTGTGGGTAAACCCTAAGTCACCCCCTTATCTAAACTTATTTCCCTGAATGAAAGGTTTTTGGGAATAAAGAACGTAAAGAAAAATGTGAAGTGTCTGAGATACCATCCTTACGTCAAAAAGAACCTCCCCCAAATGGATATATAGACCAATCACGACAATGTAGTTAATAAATTAAACAGGATTTATGTACTGACTATGATTACATGGAGCTCATTTAAAAAGTTTTTGAGAGAATCGCACGAAGCTGACATTTACTTTAAGAGCCAAGTATCTTGGTGGACAGCTCACTCTCAAAATACACCCCAAACCAGACAAATTCAGCCACTACTATGTAGAAGTCCAAAGAAAAGTATAAGGGAGAGTAGCATCCACATTCGTGGCGGAATGTCCCCATCTTAAAAATCTACCAAAACAGGATTTATATGTAGACCATTGCATTATAGGGCTCAAATAAAAGGTATAAGCGAGTTAAAGAGGGCGCTGCAGAGCGAGCCCGGTTCGTTTTCTATAAAATGAAGCATTTTGAAAAAAAAAAACTATACACAGCAGGAACTGGGGGGAATAACTTATAGTCGTTCAATTAAAGAAGGGCAATTGATAAGAAAGTTGTATTTCATATGGTGTAAAAGAAAGCGCAGGTTCAGCTAGTTTTCTATGACAAAATTTAAATACAATTTTCTCTAAAGACAAAATTTCCATACAATTTTTTCTTAAGACAAAATTTCCATAAAATTTTTCCAAGAAATTATCTTTAAGACAACATTTTTTCAATGAAATATTTTCCCAACCTTAAATTTGATTTTTTCTGGACTTTAATTTTAGCCACCCCTGTACCTAATTGTAATATAATAGCAATCTCTGTGGGTTGATATAATTAAATTTCTAAAAAGAAATCTGTTTTTTCTATGCGCTTCAATTCTCATGTTCTCTTCAGAACGCCCTCAATATCCTGATGTGATTTCATCACTTATTAAATGATCTCATTTTTTTTCTTTGAAATGATTGCATTTTGCTTTCTATTGTTCGTTTGCCATTCACGTTCACGTATTGGCTGTGACTCACAATTTCCGTTCATATTTTAAAGATTCATAAAATTTTACGATTATGAGATAATCCTCGGAATATAGGAAAGCAGGCAGACTATTCAGATTGTTTGTCGTCGGCCTGCAAAATGTCTGTGAGCAACTCTTAAATTTTGATTGTGGGCTTTAGCTTGATTACAATGTTTTTTAAATGGTAAAAGGCGAAATGGCCCACGTAGTAAAAAAGAGTTTGAAACTATCAAAACAAAATTAAATGACCATGTGATGTTTTTAGTAAATATCATTAAAAAGAAAATGATAGAAAATTGTTGCCATTTTCATAATAAAGTTTCAGATTGTTATGTTTGATATTGAAAGGGAAAAAGTCGGGCGGTGCCGACTGTATAATACCATACACCTACCTTATAAGAACAATGAGGGACCTATATCCAATTCTGAACCAATTTTGATGGACCTCGGCGAGCAAATATGTTCAAACTGTAAAAACTTCGGTTGACAAATGACAACATTATGGCAAATTACCCAAAATCTGACGCACATATATATAGGAGCTATATCTAATTCTGAACCGATTCCGAGCAAACTTTTTAGATAATGTGGTAATCGTCGAGGAAAGCGTTGTGCAAAATGTTGGTAAGATTTGTCAAACAATGGGCTTGCAGTGGATCTTGGGGTGAAAATCTGGCGATATACATATATGACAGCTATATCTAAATCTGGGCCGATGTCTATGAAATTCACCAGAGTCATAAGAAAATCCTTCCTGCAAAATTTCAACAGAATCGGATAACAAATGATCACTTTTTCGCAATATTTCTCGAACATATATATGAGAGCTATATCTAAATCTGCACCGATTTCGAGCAAACTCCTCAGATACTGTGGCAGTCGTGGAGGAAAGCGTTTTGCCAAATTTTGTAAATTTTGGATCAATAAATGTGCTTGCTGTGATTTTAGAAGTAAAAATCGGGCGATATATATATGTGAGAGCTATATTTAAACCTGAACCGATTTCCATGAACTTCACCAGTACTATTAAGAGTCGAGAGAAAATCCCTCCTGCTAAATTTCGAGAGAATCGGTTAACAAATGACCATTTTATTGCATTATTACTGAAAATCGGACGAACATATATATGGGAGCTATATCTAAATCTAAACCGATTTCCATGAAATTCACCAGTAATGTCGAGAGTCGTAAGAAAATCCCTCCTGCTGATTTTCGACAAAATCGGTTAACAAAAGACCATTTTATTGCAATATTACTGCAAATCGGACAAACTTATATTTGGGGGCTATATCCAGATCTGAACCGATTTTTTCCAATTTCTATAGGCTTTGTCTCTAGGCCGAAGAACATGCCTGTACCAAATTTGAAGACGATCGGATGAAAACTGCGAACTGTACTTTGTACACAAATTAACATGGACAGACGGACGGACAGACGGACAGACGGACAGACGGAGATAGCTAAATCGAATCACAAAGTGATTCTGAGTTGATCGGTATACTTATAAATGGGCCCATCTCTCTTCCTTTTGGCTGTTACAAACAAATTCACTATGTTATAATACCCTGGACCACAGTAGTGGTGTAGGGTATAAAAATGAATTTTTGTTTGTTTGTGGGTTTCTAAAATTGTTTGTTTCGTATAGACTCTAAAACGGCTGAACCGATTGCCTCGAAATTTTCACAGAATGTGTAGTATGGTCTAGAAGGAAACATAGGCTATATATGTTTTTGATATCAGAAGGGGGGCGGACCCTCCCTTACCTCAAAAGTACTCAAAAATAAAAGTGGACCGATCGGGACAAAATGGGATTCGAGTGAAAAGTATTCAAGAGTAGAGTACGAATTTCATAATAAAGCTGGGTCCAGATACCTGGGGGCCGCCCAAGACCCTTTAAAATAGGTTTATTTGACTATCATGACAATAATATAATTTTTCGGTATCGGAAGGGGGACGGACCCTCCCCCTTGTGCCAAAAACACCACCCAAAATTAAAAGTGGACCGATAATGACAATATGGGTATTAAATGAAAGGTATTAGAGAGTAGAATACGAATATGGTATTAGAATTTGAGTTTCAGTACCCGTAGGGCCGCCCAAACTCCGAAGTTCCCCCATATTGGATGTTCATGTCAATATGGGCCTCAAATGAAAGGTATTCAAGAGTAGATTACGAATCTGGCATACAAAATCATATCGAAGTTTAGGGGGTCACCCTACCCGCCAAAAACGCCTTAAATGGGCATATGACCCATCATGACTATATAGGTCTCGGTTTTTTTTTGTTCCGTAGAATCTAAAACGGCTTAACCGATTTTTTTAAAATTTTCACCGATTGTGTAAGTTCGTTTGTAAGGAAACATAGGCTATATAATTTTCCTTAGATATCGGATGGGGGTCGCCCCTTCCCCTTACCCCAACAACGGCATTTAAAACCAAAAGGGGACCGATAGGCACAATATGGGTATCAAATGAAAGGTATTGGAGACTAGAAAACGAATATGGTATTAAAATTTGGGTCCAAGTACCCTGCGGGCCTTCCCAACCCTAAAACTCCTCTTAACAGATATATTCGACTATCATGTCAATATGGACCTCAAATGAAAGGTATTCGACAGTAGATTACGAATCTGACATACAAAATCAGATCGAAGTATAGGGGGTCACCCTACCCCCCAAAAACGCCTTAAATGGGCATATGACCCATCATGACTATATGGGTCTCGGTTTTTTTTGTTTGTTCCGGGCCTTCCCAACCCTAAAACTCCTCTAAACAGATATATTCGACTATCATGTCACAATATGGGCCTCAAATGAAAAGTATTCGTCTGTAGATTACAAATATGGCATACAAAATTAAAATAAGTACCCCCAAATGGACATGTCTAAATGGGCCTAAAATGAAAGGTATTCGGGGGTAGATTACGAATATGGCATTAACATTTGTGTTCAAATCTAGGTGGCGCTTTTCCTTTCAAAAATAAGTCAAATAGGTTTATTGGCCCATTATGATAATATGGGACTCAAATGAAAGGTATTTGAGAGTAGAAAACGAATTCTATATCCAATTTTGGAGCTAAGGGTACGCATTAAAGCACCCCCTAAACTCAACTTTAATTCTGATTGTGGCAATATGGAGCTCAAATCAACGATATTTGGGAGTAAAGACCCAATTTGATATCTATTTTCAGGGCAAAGTGCCGGTGGCTGCCCCAGCCTCAAAACACCCTCCAAACAGTTCATATTACCAACCATGGCAATATGGGGCTCACATTAAATGGATTTGGTAGTGCAGCACGAATTTGATATACATATTTGAGTCGAAATGTCTGAGTGCCATACCTTCCCTAAAAAGCACTTCTCATTACCCTGATTTTCGAAACCACCAGATCTTGGAGATTGGTAATGTGATTCATTCGAAATTTTTTTATACCCTCCATCATAGGATGGGGGGTATACTAATTTCGTCATTCTGTTTGTAACTCCTCGAAATATTCGTCTAAGACACCATAAAGTATATATATTAATGATCGTCATGACATTTTAAGTCGAACTAGCCATGTCCGTCCGCCTGTCCGTCCGTCGGTCTATCTGTCAAAAGCACGCTAACTTTCGAAGGAGTAAAGCTAGCCGCTTGAAATTTCGCACAAATATTTCTTATTAGTATAGGTCGGTTGGGATTGTAAATGGGCTATATCGGTCAATGTTTTGACATAGATGCCATATAAACCGATCTGGGATCTTGACTTCTTGAGCCGCTAGAGGGCACAGTTCTTATCCGATTTAGTTGAAATTTTGCAAGAGGTGTTTTATTATTATTTTCAACAACTATGCCGAGTATGGTTGAAGTCGGTCCATAACTTGATATAGCTGCCATATAAACCGATCTGGGGTCTTGACTTCTTGAGCCTCTACAGGGAGCAATTCATATCCGATTTGGCTGAAATATTGCAAGACGTATTTTGTTCGGACATCCAACAAATGTGCTAAGTTTGGTTTAAATCGGTCCATAACCTGATATAGCTGCCATATAAACCGATCTGGGGTCTTGACTTCTTGAGCCACTAGAGGACGCAATTATTATCCGATTTGGCTAAAATTTTGCATGAGGTGTTTTATTATAACTTCCAACAACTGTGCTAAAAATAGTTCCAATCGGTCTATAACCTGATATAGCTGTCATATAAACCGATCTTGGGTCTTGACCTCTTGAGCCACTAGAGGACGCAATTATTATCCGATTTGGCTGAAATTTTGCACGAGGTGTTTTGTTATGACTTCTAACAACTGTGCAGAGTATGGTTCAAATCGGTCCATAACCTGATATAGCTGCCATATAAACCGATCTGGGGTCTTGACTTCTTGAGCCACTAGAGAACGCAATTATTATCCGATGTGGCTGAAATTTTGCATGAGGTGTTTTATTATGACTTTCAACAACTGTGCTAAGAATAATTCAAATCCGTCCGTAACCTGATATAGCTGCCATATAAACCGATCTTGGGTCTTGACTTCTTGAGCCACTAGAGGGCGCAATTATTATCCGATTTAGCTGAAATTTTGTACAACGGCTTCTCTTAAGACATTTAACATACGTGTCGAAAATGGCATGAATCGGTTTATAGTCTAATGCAGCTCCCCTCAAACCGATTTCCCTATTTTACTTCTTCAGCCCCTAAAGTGCGCAGTTCTTACTGGATTTGTCTGAAATTTTACGCAATGACTTCTACTATGGTCCCCAATATTCAGTTCAATTATGGTCCTAAATGAACCATAACTTGATATTGTTCCAATAACATAGCAATTATTGTCGTTTATCCTTTGTTTGCCTAAAAAGAGATACCGTGGCAAGAGCTCGAAAAATGCTATCCATGGTGGAGGGTATATAAGATTCGGCCCGGACGAACTTAACACGCTATTACTTGTTCCACCTAAATTTCAATCGCTTTTGCTGAGATTTCTCTCAATCCCTTGTTGTATAACCCTTTACGTGTTCATAGTTCATTTACACCATTTTCACTTAATTTTATTTAGTGGTTAAGCCTTGCAGCACTTAATAACAGCAAATGTTCATTAAACTAAACCACCTTTGAAATATGAACATTTTAATGGCTTCATAAGTGGAATGCACTTTGAAATTGAACATCTAGCCGTCCAGTGTGCTGATATTGCACAAAATTAATGAGATGGGAACTGGATGCAGTGG